>NW_010973002.1:3943380-3943681 GCF_000737465.1 Haliaeetus leucocephalus
GCTGCGCCCCGCGGGCAGCCGCCGAACCTGGGCATGCCCTCCGCCCGCGCAGAGCCCCCGCGCAAAACCCCCACCCCCGCGCAACCCCCACACCCCAACCGGCCAAGGGCGCGGCGAGCGGCCCGAGGGGCTCGGCAACTTACGGCGCTGGCAGAGTCCCGGCACGGCCGCCAGCAGCCGGACCGCCCCCAGGAGGGGTCCGGGGCCGCGCTGGCACTTGGGCACGGAGACGATCCCCGCGGTGAGGCACGCCAGCAGCGGCACCCACATCATGCGCCGCGGGCGGCACCGCTCCGGCTCC
>NW_010973002.1:3943789-4067534 GCF_000737465.1 Haliaeetus leucocephalus
CAGCCCCCGCCGATTACTTCACGATACCTCAAAGTACCTCCCCTCCTTTCGTCGCTCCCGTGGCCCTCCCCGAGTAATTTCTGCTCGGAGTTTCCACCCCTTCGGGCCAAGTGGGAGTAACGCAAAGGTTAACCGTGCCCTGGGCCGGGCGGAAAGTACCTCGCAGTGCGGGCCAGGAAAGCCCCGCCGGGCCTAGGTGCGTTCTAGGTGCCGCCCAGCCCGGCTCCGCTTCCCCGCTGTCCCCTCGCTGCTTGTACTGTTCTCCGCCGGAGGGCTCGGCTCCCGGAGGAGGCGGCGGGTGGCGTTTTCCCGGCAGGTGAAACGCACCTGGGCACCTCGCCCTGTCACACGGCGGTGGCCGGCCCTCGGCCCGGCTGGCTCACGGGCCCCGCCGCCGGGGTGGGGAGGGCTGCCGGCCTCCGGCCTCCGGGCCGAGCTCAGCGCCAGCGCCAGCCACCGCCGTGTCATCACTTCGTTTCTGGTACCACCGAACAGATGTCGGTGCGCGCAGGATCCCAAAAGAGTATCTCGACGCAGCGTCCAAGTCTGCCTGTGCAGGGTACAACGCAAACGCAACCCGTCTAAATACCGTGCTGTTTCACAGTCGTTGCCAACGAAAGGCTGCTGAGGCGCTGTCAGCCCCTGTGCTCAGCCTCGAGGAGCTGATAAGGACGGTTTACCGTCTGCACGTCAAAGGTCAGAAACCGAACGCACGCTGGGTTTGCTCAAGGTTGCCGAGGAGGAGACGGCAATGAAACGCCCCTGTACTCCCACTCTTGGGAGTTTTTAAACGCTGTACCTACCATCTTCCTGCTTCATCTTGGAAAAATCCACTGTTTCAGACATTGGACTGTCATTCCTCAAGCGGCCATGGCCCAAATGGGGCTATGAGGTGATGGTAACAGAAAAGGGTAGCATCTACATGACTTCAAATATTGTGGCATTCTTGACTTAAAAGCTCCGTGATTTCAGAGGTCACAATTTCAAACTATGTAAGTGGTGAGTTGCACGTCCCAAGAGAGCTCCGCTGGGTGCTGTTCTTTGAAATGAAATGCACTTGTGACAGGTGAACTGAACTCAATTTACTCCTGTCTGACGCTATAATGTCTAACTCCTGGGTCATGATGTTGCAAATTCATGGTGATTCAAATGTATCTGGGAAAAAGGGTCTGGGATGAGACATAAAGAAATTCAAGCAAGTGTCTTTAAACAAAATCCCAGCAAAAGAAATAGTTGCTGAAACTGATCTCTATTTTGGGATTTTGACCTGCACAGTCTAAGTAGTGCTGATGGGAGGAAGAATACAGCTAATACTCCATATGGATATATTCTCTGTGAATCTCTTTATCAGATCAGAACTTAAATTATCATAAGCATTATAAAGAAAATGGCTTTGTCCTCAACAGCATAAATTATCTTGTGAATTTCTAAGCATAGGCTGTTCACCATACAAATAGGAAATGGAGTCCTTACATCCACCACTCCTTATGAGAAGGACATCCAAGGATTTGGCATTCTAGACAGAAAGACAATACCTACAGTCTAACATGGAAGAAAAAGAATGGTTAATTTTGAATATACAATCTGAGAATAAGGTAACTGAAATGAACACTATTCATTAATTTAAACACTGAGGAAAAGGATGCCAGTATTGGGTAAGAACTATGCACCCTGAATAGTAAAAGTCACCAGTATTAGCAGTAACAAAGAAGCCAAGGCCTGAAGGTGCCGATAGTGGAGGACTCTATCAGTTGAGGCCGCTGTAACTGTTCAAAGTATTCTGCTGGTTTATGTAAAAAGGAGCTTCTCCCTATTTCTTTAGTTTCATTCCTGCCATGGTGGAAGCCAAAGACTTAAAAATGTTTACTTTGCAGTGACAGCATCTTTGAATATATTGTTCTTTAGATAGTGTTTATAATGCAATAATATAAGCCTCCTCTCAAAGAACATTACGCAGGAGATTTGAATAATAATTCTAGTTTTACAAATGGAGAAACTGAATCATCTAAGGTCACATAAGAGACTTTTAACAAGACCACTTTTTTAAGACCGCTGGAACTGAATTTAAGTGTCAATCCATTGTCCTATCTACAGGGCCATGAATGCTTGAAGTAATGTGGTTGTGGGATCTCTGTCCTTGGAGATATTTGAAACTCAGCTGAACAAGTCCCCAAACAACCTGATCTAATTGGACCCGTTTTGAGCAGAGGGCTGTCTGGGCCTCTAGGGGCTTTTTCCAACCTAAGTTATTCTACGAATTTTTATGTTGGAAAGTGTGTAATTCTCTGTTCTTATATTACACGTATACCCAATTTCTATACAGTGTTATTACTGTGCTTTCTTTCCAGCATTTACATTTGTTTTATTGAAAAAAAATAATTGTCTATTACAGTGCTGGTGAACAGCCTCTCTCTTCAGGAAACAGTTTTGAAAATGTTGCATCTGCAATGAATTTTCACTAGAGCTGGTCAAAAAACCCAAAGCGTTTCTTACAAAACCTATGTTCCTTTTTTGGTTGAATATTTCCAACCATCTTTGATGTGCCATTTCATGGGGGAGAGTCCAAACCAAGATTGCAAAGGGAAGAGTGATGGTGTTTTACAACTTCTAATATCAAAACTTTTTTAAAAAGAAAAATGCATTATGTGTTCATTAGCCTGTCATATGATTTCGTACATTATCATGGCATCTTAGACATTAAAATCCCCATAGAAAGCATTTTGGTATACTTAAGTTAATTGCACTTTCCTCCAACTTCCCTATTTTATTAATTTAAAATCTTGCTGGAGGACAGTAATTGTTTTGGATTTGGTGGCTTCACTTGATCGCACTGACATGCAAATTGTATTTCTTTGCTATATAACTAAATAAAAAGATCACATGCTTCTCTGTCAGATACAGTTGCATTTGCAATTGCTTGTGTTCTTTTTTTTACACAACATTTGAATCTAAACTGCATCTATTGTATATAAAAAGTCAGTGTATTTTGCAAATCTTTCATAACCCATCAATGTAAAATGATGGAAAGATTCAAATTCAGTGGCTGTTCCTAAAAAACAGATTGCCAAGGAGTCATAGGCCTCTCCCCAAGCAGTGCAGACTATGAACAATCCACTTATGCTGTTTTTTCTATCCAGTAAAATTCTATATAAAATTCCAACTGCCTGATGCAATACACAAAATTTTTGCCAAAATGTAATTTTGTAATTTTGACAAAGTTATGATGCATTTCCATATAAGGTATTAAAACTATGCACATTTTTTCTAATTTCTAGGCTCAGTTCTCACTGTGAAAACTGGTAATGTCAACTTTCAAAATAGAATATTTACTCCCCAAAATAGCATTTTTCATGATTTTTTTCATTAATGCCTACCCTAGTTACCAGTCCATGCTACTGAACTTCTGATGCACATGACACAAAGAGAAAATGGTTCATTTTAGGGAAAAACAATAACCCAAAATAACTAACACTCTAGTTAGAGTTTTTTGTGAAGGCTTCCATTGATTTCACATGGGCATTTCATGTGGGCTTACAAATCTTGCTTGGGTTTGCAACTTCAGTGGCTTCAGTAGGCCTGCATGAAACAGCCTGGCAACATCTGAAGCATGATCTTTTCACATTTACCTTCCTGATGTTAACAGTTTGGTCAATGTTATGCAGAGACAGGTGGAATATCACCTTCTATTTTCCGTATGTTCAGCCTGGTGACTTGTATATACTGTGTCTAACTGTTGTTCTTACTCATCACTTATTTGTATGGGTTTAACTATAAGAGGATTTTTTTTCTGGTCTAAGTGCCAGCAATATTCTCCCCTTTCTGCTTTTCTGTAGAGAATTACTTGCAAAACCCCAGCGGTACACTTCTCTTCCTTTCTTATATAACCAATTGAATTCTAAAATTTGTATATTAAAAAGAGAGTATGTAGTCCTCTAGAAATCTCAGATCTTGGTCTTACGTGCTTCAGTGCTTGCCAGAAGCCCACTGAAGAAGTGTGTGTTATGAGACAATAAACCTGAGGTATTTCACACCATTGCAAGAAAAAAATTGCAATGCAGATGGATCCTCGACTGAAACGGTCAGCATGCAGTTGAGGCAGAGACAGCAGTGGCTTCTCAGGTGAGAAGGTATCGGTCTGTTTAGGGTTTACAAGGTCAAAATCAATGCTTTAAGCTCTGTACAGACACTAATTTCCTAGGACATCTGTTGTACAGACAGCTGATCTGTAAATTAGCATTGAGGGGGGCCTCCATGAAGGTGTCCTTGTCCTCTTTTTAAGAAAGAGTAGGATGATTTTTCTACAGACAAGCAAGCATAAAAAATTATCTATATAATCCAACTAAGATGCTCAAAAGCATAAAAACATGTAACAAGTGGTCAAAGCTTAGGGTTGTTTATCAAAATGCTCTAATAATCTTTTTATGGAAGTATTTACTGAAAAAAACCCGGCAGTATATTCAGTTGAACAGATGTATTCTGAAAGAAGAACATTTTAATTGTTGTCACATGCAGAGTTTTAAAGAACAGTGATACACTAAGATTTTTCGGTACTTCCTCTATGTTTTTTATGTGATGGAACTGGTATTTCAGATAGAAGTGTTTTCTTCCTTTTGACAAATAAACTTGTGGTGTGCTTTGAGAGCCTTTCTGACTTCAGACAGAAGAGCTCCCCTGTGGCCTGTCTTTAAAGTATAAAATTTACCTGGGGTTCTTCTAAATGCTGTCATTAATATTTTCCAGCTATTACATCACAGATTTACAGGCCCTGCAGCTTGATTTCTGGAAGGAATAGGATAGAAGAGCAGTAAGCCAGATAAGTTATTTCATTAACCTTACTTCAGTGGGACTTTTACCTGAAGGACTGAAGACCCCCATGTTACTAATCTTTGTGTCATTTTCCTGTTTTCCTTCAATGACTAACAGAGTTAGTTAGCTTTATGTTCACAAAGGACTACAGCCCACCCCAAAACAGTCATTACACTTTTGATGCGAACTGCATCCAGCTCCATGGAGGATGGGTGAAGGCCAGGTTTCCTCTTGATAGATGCAGGTGTAAATCCACAGGCACTAAGGCTGCTGAACTCCTCTGAAAATACACATTTCAAAGGACCGTTTGTGACATTAAAAAATAGCATTTTCATTTCTACAGAGGAGCAACCACCACTGTGAAGTTCAGCAACAGTCACACACTTTTATCAGACTTTTTTTGTATTATTGCAAGCTGAAACTATCCAGAGTACACTGTTTTTCTTTCTTTTACCTCCACCCATTTCCTTCTGTTCTTGTTGCCTGTCTCCTACCTTTATCTCTGGTAGTTGTAAAAGCTATGTAATCTCCATTTACTGCTGAGAGCCAGCTTAGGTGTGAATCAAGTGACTGTGTTACACCTTGGGTTTTTTAATTTTCTTCTTCCTCAAACTTTAGTTTTTCTTCTTGTTTGCATTGAAGACTATTACTCCCATGCTGCCTCCCTCTTCACCTGTATTAAAATTATTGTTTTGCTCTTTCTTCTCATGTCTTTTGTTTTTTTTCCAGCCACTCTGCATGGATCCTCAGATACTTTATAGGCCTCTTGCTTTCCCCATCTACTTACCCCCTCTCTGCTTCTCTCACTTCCCTAATGGAGTCCCAAGGTCATGATTGCTGCCGCTGCAGCTATCTCATGCAGCGCTGCAGTTTTTCCCTCATCCTCTTTCCATGATGATTTCACCCCTTCTGTCTCCCCAGGATTTAAGATATTGGGTTACCAAAGGAGGAGATGAAATATTCCATAGTAATACAGCAGGCCTGACAACATTTTGGGAAGTTTTCAGAGAAAATTCCCAGGTAAGCCCCTGTCACCATTAGCTCACTTGTATTTCCCAGAGGTTTCCTATGTAATGTTTTACAAGGAACTGGTAGAAAGAAAAAGGTAGAATATAATGGAGAAATAGTAGGAAATATTTCTTGGGACTTCTGAAAGATTAAAGTTCCTCCTGAGAAACTAGTGACGAAATTAAGTGTTAGAGGTTGAAAGGGAAAGTTAAGTTGTGGTTTAGAGACAGGGCTAGTATTGTTTAACAGAAATTAAAGTTCATTTTTAGCACAGTATAACCTCTATAGATCAGGCTCAAAAGTATCCTACAGTTGCAATGCAGAAGTTTGTAACTGGGTGATTGATGAGTACAAATCATTTCTCCTGTCCATAGCTAAGCTGTTCAATCTGGTGCATTGAGCAGTGGCCGATGAGTGGAAAAATCCCACAGGCAAACTCTGTGTGCATGTGACAGAGGCGGGGAGTGGGAGGGAAACAGGGACAGGGAGGATGTGTTTCTTCCAGAATTATCAAAGGCTTTGAGCCTCTCTGATAGGATTTCATCTGCTCTTGTCCTCAGTCTTGAAACGTGGTGTGCACATTACAGCCAGGATTCTCTCTGTGGGGTATTTTATCTGCATATCCCCTCCCCTCTTTCACCAGATTGCTGCTCAAGACTCATTGCTAATGTGACAACTAAAATAAATCAAGAAATGTTTAATGGTGAAATCAAGAAAGAATGGAGGCAGATGGGGACATTTAGAAATAACAAAAAAACCCCATTGCTTACTGATTTTTGTAATTGTTTCACATATGTGTCTGTATATGTCTCCTCTACCTCTCACATCCTGCTTATCCTTATATTATTATCATTTTGGCATAGGAGCATGTATGTTTGGGCAGCACCTCACAGAAGTTCATCCCTACTTCTGAAATGTATCCCCACTTCTGAAATTTTTTTTATTCATATCAGTAAATCTTCTCATGTCTAATTCCAGGAACCAGTAGAGCTGTAGTTGTTGGGTTTACTATTTTTTCCTTTATGCTGTAATAAAGCTAAGATTCTTTTTACAATAATGTATAATTAACTTTTGGAATTCACTGGCTCCAGGTAAGAACTCTGTAGGATTTAAAAATAGATGAGATATTTATATGAATGCTGTGTGCCTTTACACTAGCCAGGATAAAAGTGTATAACGAAGGTAAGCTTTCATTCTTCAGAACGTGAACCAACCACTGTCTGGAGCTGCAGAGAAATTTCCCCTGCAGCCATATAGTGATGTGGTCCTTTAGAAATGATTTCTACCTTTGCTGAAGCATCTGGTACTGGCTGTTACTGAAGCCAGGATAAGGCATGAGAGGGACAATGGGGTTCATATATTGCTAAGGAACAGACACCACTTTGTTTGCAACAGACACTTCTAGCCTGAGTTGAGGCAGTCTAGGAGTAACTGAGTTGTTCAACAATATTTAAAGAGTCAGTATAAACTGAAGACCAAAATTAAGGTCATACTGTTAGCATATACTTGATAAGTGTGCACAGCTACCCTAGGATTTGCCAGACATTATCATTTTATCTCAAATGGAAAATATTTTACATAATTAAGTTACAGCCAAACTAGTAATTTGTTCCTTTAGAATTTAGTTAATATGATACTATACCAGGAAATAATCCTCGCGTGACATGACACACTAATGAACACTGGAAGCTGAGGGGAAATAGAGGTTGCAAAATAATTTAGTAAGCCTAACTGTGTTTGAAGAAAAATGTTTCTGATTAGACTTCTTCTTTGGCATCATTTTCCATCATGGGTGGTCTTTAATTCAAGACCCAATGGTTGTGTAAGAGACAGACTATAGATCAAACAGAAGTGTTAAGGTTAATTGAGAAATTGCTAGGTGAAGTTGTATAGCCTTTATAACACAGGAGGTCAGAAAAGATGATCATTATAATTCTTTCTCGATTTAAATTCTATCAGTCTTCTAAGTGTTCACACTTCTACAGGTAATTAACAAAACTGTATGACTTGGACTTGGAAGAAAATGGAGCACAAAATGTTAATTTGCAGGAGATGTGTCCTGGCTGACTCTGAAACAAGTAAGGATTGCATTACATCAAATTAAACTAAACTTTCACCACACTCAACAGAAAAATACATGTGCAAAACTGAAGTAAAGGAGAGAACAGCCAGCACCATAAGCAGTACAAATACCAGTGACGTGCACCTTAACTATCCGCAAACCATCATAATAATAACTGCCATGGACGGTTATGATCTCAGGAGATGTGATCAAGGTAATAAACTCAAATAAAACTGTTTGTGCCACAGAAGACATAGGCAGACACATGGACCACTCAAAAGGGCAGAAGAGAATGACTAGATCTTTTGCTCTTAGCCATTAACTGTCTCCCAGGGAATACTCCAAATACACTATGATCACAGCTCGAAAATGCACTGTTATGAATTTACTGATTACTTGTGGGTTTTCATTTTTACAATGGGGGCCAAAATTATGCTGTCACTAAGCTTCTTCCCATATGTGGGTGGAAACCACTAGTTCTCTGTAGACTCTTGGTTTATTTTTTAGTACATCATTGTCAGTTGGTCAGTCCACTTCCCTATAAGATCATGAGAGGTGTCATTCCTGTAGGAGAGGGTAAACTGAAAATAAAAGAGGTCAGATCCTGTGGGGAGTCAAAATGGAGTTGGATGTGTAAATCAGGATTAAACTTCAAAACTAAAACCAGCAGAAATACAGTTCTTTGTTGTCCAGAAATTCTTTGAGCCTATGATAGTTTTTTTTTTTTTCCTCTTGAAATATTGCCTACTTAATTTGTTCTTTTGTTTGCTGTTTGTCCTCCAGGATGTAAGGCATATATGATGAACGTAGCACAGAAATTATAAAAAGAATGTGCATTAGTATTACTCTAACACTAAAAAGTCGAGTACAACTTCATTTCAAACAGTAGGCTGATTCTCTGGTAGTTTTACATTTATACTATGTGGCCACAGCACTTCAGAGCCTTCATTCTCCTCATTCAGATCCTCACTCTATATTCTACAGCCTACCAAAAAGTTGTGATGAGATCCACTTATATAAGGAGCAAAACATAACATTCACTGTATAATGTTATGAATTCTAGATATATACATTAGAAAAAGTTTTCCCAACATATGATTTCAGTATGCAAAATTGATAGCTCATTGAAATGGAAAATTTTATAATAGATTAAAGATGAAGTCAGTATTGCCCACCTAGGACAGACACCATGAATAAGAAACAATGATTTTGAGTTAATTGATGAAAATTGTAGATAGTTGTAGATAGAGAGTTGAGGCAGAATTCTGTCTGTTGGTACAAAAAGGGGTCATTGGCCAGGGTTTTCTTTTCCATCTGAGCTCCTGCTATTTTCAAGTAGATTGAATTTCTGAAAAGTGCCTAGTGAGAGCAATCTCTCCTCTGTGGAGAGCATAAGACCTACACAACCTGCCTGCTGCCCCTGTTGCGTTACCCAGATGGTGGCTGGGTACACCACCCCCTTTTGCTCTTGAGCCATCCATTGCTTAGTGGTTTATGCTTTCTTTTATATTGTTTCTTTGTTCCGGCTTTATTCTTTTACCAAAACCAAGTAATGTATACTATTTTTTCCTAATTTGTAGATTGGCTTTCAAATCCAAAGTATATGCAGAGACAAGAAATCATTCTTTCTGGAGCGCTGTTGGATAAACTTTTTTTTCTGGCTTTTTTTTTTTTCTTTCTTCCAGAGCAATTTTTTTTTCACTTTAATCTCTTCTAGCAATAGCAGCGGTAGAGGCTGCCTCTAACAATAGTAGGCAAGCATTTTTCCATTCCAAACACAGGGATGGAGTCTGATGGTATCCCTTTAAAGCAGTATATGAAACCTTTAGGTGGCAGCCAAGGGCTACAGTTTGAATCCCTAGATTTATTAGTTGTATGGTTTTTGGTCTCTGCTTCAAGCAGCAAAGAGGATATGATGAAGAATGAATTTCTAGTCCATCCAAAAGTAAAACAGAAGAAATCTTATACAGGTGAAACAATTTTTAAAAAGCTGGATATGTCTGGATATACAGGAAGGCACCTGGGTGCCCTCTCTGTGGTCTGTTGCCCTTCGGCCACCCTCTGTCTCCTTCAAAGTACTCCTAAAAGCACACCCTAATGCCTAGCATCTTGCTCCTATTGATAAATTTGTTATAAAAATGGCATTCAACATAGTGCTTTTGTATTGTGTTCAGAAGGTGAATCATAACGTGCGTCTGGACCTGGGAGGAGGTTGGAAATACTTGGTGGTTCCCTGGCATGCACCTTGTCTGCCCCATGGCCCATCAGGTCTTTTGTCACTTTGGCAGAGTCATGCCTCTGCAAGCCTCCTGCGCAAGTTGGGGCATGCTGTCGGAGATGGCATCTCTGAAGGTGGTCATTCAAATGATATCTTCAGGAATTATAACTCAGGGTTATTATCCCCATGCCAGTCTGAAATGCAGCTTTGTGAAAAAAAGGTTGGGTTTTTGTTTTCAAAAATGGACTTGTCAAAATCCTGAGGTTAGTTTGCTGCAGTTATGCAGTAGATGTGTAGAAATTCTGCTGAAATATATTCTTCCAATATGTTATTGTCATCCAGAGATGTCAGAATGTTTGCTAATGAAGATGAAACTATTTGAAAGAAACTCTAGACTCCAGAGACTTTCTCTTAGGAAAGAAAATGCAGCTTTGTTTTTACAAATAGCTGCACAACGATATCTTTTGATACAGAACTTACTGGTTTTTTAACTTACTATCATTTTCATGCAAGAAAACATGGCCACATTTGTATTAAGTATTTTGGGAGTTAAAACCAGAAAATGAAAGATTTACAAATAACCTCAGCTGTTTATTGTACTGTTCCCAAAGTTTTTCTTTGCATAATTAACGATCACATGCAGCTACAAATCACGTTGTTTACCTCTGCAGTCTAATGCAGCATACATCGTCTCACCATCCCACAGACAGGCTGAAGTATTCAACATTGCGGTGCCAGAAACCTATATATGTGCAGGACAAATATCCAATTTCAGCAGTCAGACAAGTAATTATATCCTGCTTACAAACCAGATGTTGAAAATCAAGTAGTTTAACTTAAATGACTAGTGATTCAGTGACTAACAAGATTGGTTTACATCAAGATTTGCATTAGAATAAATAACTTCCTTTTAAACAGTTGGTGAATGTGTAAGGTCTGTCTGAGTATGCGGGTAAATATTAGGTAAGAAGATTTGCTTTTTCTCCCCTTTCCCTTCTCTTTTTTTTCCTCCACATTCTCTATTTTGTGTGAACCCATGTGAACGACTGGGGACATATGTAAGCCCCATTTCCAGTATTTCTGAATCTTCAGGTACAAGCAAGGGTCTCTCCAGAAGACTTACAGCTGTTTTAATGCACACCTGGACTGGGGCTAATACATCTGCCTCCCTGCAGAGCCTGTTTGCTGGTTTGTGTCTAGTTAGCTCTGAATGGAAGCAGAGTGGAAGGAAAAAGGTAAGCGAGCCTGGCTTTTCCCACTTGTGGAGAGGTGCCATGCTTTTCTTAAGGCTGTTATCCCCTCACTGCCCTGTGTTGCTGCATACTAGTTCGCCTCCCGTTGAGTAAAAAGGGCAGGCAGCAAGCATTACATATTCTTTACATTTTAATTGTTCACTCCTATTATCTGGCCAGTCCCTGCTTAACTGACTACAAGATGTCTGCATTCACCTTCAGGAAGCAAAGTAAGGCATATAATTCACATGGTTGAAATTACTTAGCAAACAGAATGGTTTGAGCTGATGTGGAATACTGCCAAGATACTATAAAAGATGCCCTTGTTATTCAAGAGGCATCAATAGATGTTTACATGATAAAAAAAGGTAAAGACAAAAGTTTTCCACCCAAAAGACACCCAGTCCTCTTGCGTATATATTCCTTATTACTGGCATTTTGTTTGTTCATATAACAAAACATTGCAGGCTGACTTGCTAGAAGCAGAGTTACTAAATGATCCACTTACTTTTTAGTTAAATAATTTATTACTGCATAAACATCTTCTTCAATTAAAAAATGCCCATCCACTTCCTATTCAGCCGTGCAATCTCTCCTGGGGTAAAATTTCTTTTGAGTCTCTGCCTCATAGTAATGGTTTTCTAAGTGAAAGTGACCAGCTGGGCATTTATGCTCAGCTCATGCTGAACTACACTAAGATGTTTTGTGACACATTCCCCTGCCCGGGGAATATTCAGGATATGGGGGTGGTTTAAAATGTTTGTTTGGATGAGATGAGAAATGATGTCACAAGTTGCTGGAAAGGGGCTTATTGCAATGGGAGGTAAGAGAGGACGTGTCCAGTATGGTGAAGAAGGAATTACACATTAGCTCATATAAATAATAATAGCAGGTGTGGGTAATTGCACTTTAGTAAAACTGTATTTGAAAGCAGTTAAGTTGTAGTTTCTTAGCAACTGCTGCTGACAGCCACGTTTTAAGTGGCCAAGGCTTTCAAATTAGACAACACCCATAGCCTGCTATACAACAGCATTAAATGGGGAGAAACACTAAAGCAAAAGAGTTTCTACTCTCTAAACAGAAATACAACAGAGGGCCAGAGCCACAGAGGAGGTGACGAAATAGAAAAAGCAGAAATTACGTCTACATTTCTAGGTAAGCCTTTTCAGGAAGAACTGCTTAGGAAGAACTATTATGGAGAAAGGCATGATCCATAGCCTAATCAATGCAATGGGTAGACTTTAGGGAATGTTGGCAGGGGCATAATTTGTATTTAGGTAACTATTTTGTTAATGCATTTTGTTATGTCTTTTTATGTATTTGTCATGTAAAACCTATGTGTGTGTATATAGGGGTGCATGTAAAGGATCTTATTTTATGTGAATGAGTGTATCTATGTTTAGTGTGAGATGTAAATGTTTTAAGTAATACACATCACTTAAGACCATGCTGCCAACAAGATGATTTTGGATATTGCATAAGAACATTTCATGGAAGAAGAGCGTGCTAAAGCCAACCAAGAAGAGATGAAGGAGCATTAAAGAGATGGAGTCTGAAGGGTTCATCTTTTTGGCTAGTTGATGCAAATTTACATTTGGCTAATTCATCCTGTAGTGTCTGAGTTGTTTTCAATTCTTTATGGATGCTTCACAGAAAGCGCTATTTCTGTCTGTTAATATTATGTTGAGTTAGCTAGGTCCTATCCTAGCAGTCGACAATATGCTCTTAATTCATTAGCTGTGGAGCCAGCAAAAAGTTCTTAACTATAATTTTTTTCCTCCTTTGAAACCAGAATATTTTCTGGCAATATGTAGGCTTTGATACGTTGTCCTGGGCAAAAGTTCTCTTAGCCAAGATGGAAAAGCTAATGTATTAGTTAAGGCACTCCCTGGATTAACAAGCTTCAAATTCTGGGCAAGTGCCCTAACTTCTGGCTTACTCTTTTGGTGAGTGGGAATGTCAATCTGTCTCTTACATGAATGGTATGGTATATTATGCCCTTATTCCAGTTCTGTACAACTCTTCTTACTTTTTTTTAAAGTAAAACTTTTGTAAGCAAAAGAACAGTGGAATTGCCTTCTACAGGTTTTAAAACCCCTTAGATATTTCTGTATCTTCTTCCAAGTGCAAAGCATATTTCTCTGGCCTGTCTTTCTTTAACACAGACATACAGAAAAGACGTTTGTGAAGAGAACCTGTTCTAACATGACATGCCACTGTGTCCTTCATGAGGACAGTGTAGTGTTTATTTAGAATAAGATGAGGCTCTACAAAATATACACAGTACCAAAGACTGATAAATAATAATATGGTTCATTTTGTTCAGTTCACTAGCTGTTTAACTTTTATCCCATGTATCCTCATATAACCTCTAGTATGACGTAGATTCCAGCATAACCACAGTTAAAAGTCATTTAGTTGTTATGGGATCCAAAACACATACAGTATTCCCAGGGTCTTCCTACCATGTCTCCACACATTTAGAGACAGTCCTTGGATTTGAAGAGAAGAACTTATTTATCCATGACTGTTTGCTATTAGATGATGAGTGTCCAAATATTCCTTTGTCAGGAAAAGGCTTTTAGCCTTTTAAAAACATCTTATTGAAGTACCTATCCACCAGCTTTTAAAAAACTGCATGTGAGGCTTGCCGATCACTTTAATTTATTGAAATGAGTCTGATGATGTTTTTTCTTCTCACATTTCAGTGTTTTATTCCTGACTTGCTTGTTAATTCTCCTATTTCTTCATGTGACATAAAAAACATCTTTCAGTACTTCACTTTCTTGTTTTTTTTTAATTTATATTCCACAGAGTTGATGAATGCTTATGATTTTCACTGTGGGATGGTACACAGATGTTACACTGCAGGATATATTTATCAGCTTGAATTTTAGGACAGAAAACACTAAAACTGCAAGAACCTGAGTAATAATTTGTCTTCAGTACTTTTAATTCTGATGAACATGCTCCTCTTTCTTTCTGCAGGTGTTCACAGATTTTTCAAGCAGAAGTACTAAGTTACAAATATGAGTGGACTCTGCAAGAGAATACAGTCTGCTGTACTCTGAACCCAAATTTTCAAAAATGGCCTGGGACTCAAAGTACCTTGTAACTGAGCAACACAATTTTGGATATCTGATTTAGGCAGGAGCTGATTTTCCTTCTAGTTCCCGCTGAAATCAAGTGGCTTGCAATCTGAAATCTGAAGATGGTTGACTAGTTCAGTGCATACATTGCAATAATGAAAGCCACACATGCTACATGGGATTTGTTTCTTACAGAAATCCAGTCTGGGTTCCAGACAAAGCTACCACCCTTTTCTATGTTCCTTTTTTTCCCTAACTGACTTAGGAAAGGTTGGCTTAAATGATTAAGAAAAATTGTCACAGATACTGCTATTTTTTTTTTTTTTTTTTTACTTTGTGGAATAGGAATGTATTTCTTTTGACACTTTTATTCAAAAGCAATGATACCATCTTTCTTTACTCAGTAGCTATTTCACAGTTATTTTTGTATCATTCAAGTATATTGTTCTAAGTGATATTCAGAAACCACTTCCATAATTGTATGTCCTGTTTACTTACACCACGTAGATTTTTAAAGCTGTCTTCACTGGCTGATGACAGGGCACCTATCCCGTAAATGAACATGTTTTTGTAGTTTAAAAGAGATAATGCTGTCTCTATACAGCCTTTGTCTGTTACTGCCAATTAAATCATTGACACTTCATTTCTCTTTTATTGTCTGTAGTCTATGATTGAAATGCAGCGGTGACTCACTGTTATATAAAACAGGTCCATATTTTGCTTCTTAACTTTATGCTTCTTTTCAAAGTATGGGCGTGCCAGCTCTAATGTGCATGTGGCATCATTGGGAAAGAATTTGGAGGCAGAATGAAAGTATTCATTCCTTTCACCAGAATATTCCACCTATTTAAAGATCTTAAAGCAGGCAGATGGGAAATGCCTAAAAAAATACAAACCCAGGGGAAGCAGAAAAAGAACAGGTTGGAATGGACCATCTGTGAAAACTTTTTGAGTATTGGATAATAAGACTTGAATAGCTGGCATAGAGAATGAAAGCCTCATTACCTCCAGATGATTCAGATGCTGGGTCTGCCTTAAAATATTGTAGAATTGTTCAAACTTCACAGCAGCAGTTCTGGTAAGTTGGATGAATGGCATCCAACTCCAATGGATGAGCTGGTTTCAATAGGCTTACACCACCTGAGCAATTAAAGAAAATGAGGGTCCTCCCTTTTATGCCCTTTTATTCACAGGATTTTCAGTCTTCCTATATTGTGCAATGAAGGAAAGCTGACTTTGGTCAGACAAATTTGGCAATTCCATGAGAATTCCTGGAATTATTTGAGTTAAAAACTAGCTGGATCATTTTACTTCTAGACTTAAAAGACCTACTGGTCTACGAAAACTCATGATTAAAAAACATACTATATAATTAGGGATAATTTTTTTCTCATTTTTTTCTCCGTTTTTTTTTTTTTAAATTTATTTTCTTTTCTAGTAGGTTCTAATGGAAATATACTCCCCCCCCTTTTTTTAGATTTTTCTAGGTGCATACATTTGAAGAAACAAAGAAACAACTGTTTCATTACCATTAATGCTAAAGAGCAGTAATCTTTTTTTAAAACTATTTTTTAACGCTGTTAATCTTGTAGGAATAAATAGTTCTCAGCCATAGAATCTTTCCCTGAAGTGAAAAAGAGAACAGCTACAAATATGAGCAGGAAGTGATACTGGCTATAATTTAAAGACCACCTCTAAAATGACCTATATTATTTTGAAAGTAATTCAAAGTCATCTTGTCCTGTTCTCTTCCCCCCCTCTCCTCATGAGACTCTTGTTTGTTGGGTTTTTTTAAGTGAAGATCCCACTGAAGTGAAGAAGTTTTTGAGTAAAATTTTGGAATGTGTGTATATAACAACATAATTAGTGAATACAGTAAGTGAGCCATTCAAATTGGAATGAAAAATTCCCCACCAGATTTTATAACAGCTGCTGAAGTCATGTGGATAAGCCTGCTCCCAGTCTGAACATCAACGGGAAAGAAAGATCAAAGGATTGTTCAGAGCTAACCATGTCTAGAGTAGCGTAAAAGAAACAAGGGCAAAATTATGTTTATTTTTTGAGTTTTTTTAAAATTGCTTTTCTCCATAATTATTTTATAGAGAACAGAAACCTTGTTTTAAAAATTTCAGGCTCAATTTGAAATTATTCACCCAGATTCTCCATAGGAACAAACATGTTGCTATGGAGATGGACCAGAGCAAAGACAAAATATAGATACAGATAGATTCCCCAGAGGAATGTAATTCAAGGCATAAGTACACTGCTTAAACAGTGTAAACACTGTCCTGGTATGCCTTGTTTTCTCCACCAAAAGTACAATAAAATATCCCTAATCCTAAATGATCTGTTGTTGTTTAAGGAGTAGCTTTTAAAAGATTAGTAATTCTTCTAATATTTCTTTTACTTGTTTTGTTTTGGTTTGGTTTGTTTTTTTTCCATAAAGGAAAATACAGAGACTTTTTTGTTTTTGCCTAAGTGCTATTAAAAGAAAAGGGGAAATCAGCAATAAATGGATAAAACTTTGCAGAAAGAGCAGTGGTGAGGACTTTGCTGATGTAAAGAGATCTTGCTTGCCGTGAGTCCAGTATTCATAACAAACGTGTAAAAATGTATTCCTTTTTCTTCATTGCTCTAAAATATGTTGAGCCCATGTGGAACTTCTGAGAGAGAAAGGATGAGTGCCTCTGCTCTGAAACCCATGCATCTGCCACTTGGCATAAGCAAAAAAATCTTCATTAAGCTTTTGGATAAGAGGACCTCTAACCGTTAATTCACCAAAGGACCTCTAACCAGTAATTCGCCAAAGGGAAAACTCACGCCAAGGTCAGCGCTACATTTATTGAAGTGCACTATTTTACCTGCTTATGCTGCCTAAAATCATAGCTTCTATTTCAGATTAAATATCTCATTGTAGTATCACTTTTTTCTAGCTCTCTGTGAAAATAGTAAGAATCCTAGCACATCGTATCAAAAAGGATAGGTTAAAACCACTCCTGTATTTTTTTCTCATAAGCATTGTTTTCATAGGTCTCTCATTTTCAGCAAGTAGCTTGTGGAATTCAATCTACATGGCCTTTTATAGCACTGCATCACTGTGTAGTACCACAACACGAAGAAGAAAATATTCAAGCTATAAATTAGATAGACCTCCTTCATGGATACCCCATTCTTAACATGACATCTGGTAGCTATTAAAACAAGTGGACTTCTCTTCAGGGATGTTTTAGAGACAATAAGGCACAGATTTTTAAATATTTCTCTACAGCTGTGACCAGCAGCCAGGTTTTTGAGTCAACTTGACTGTGTTTCATTATGTCCTCTATATCATAGGTATTACCTAATACAGTTCTGTATGTGTCCTGGTTTCCGCTGGGACAGAGTTAATTGTCTTCTTAGTAGCTGTTATAGTGCTATGTTTTTGAGTTAGGTATGAGAAGAAGGTTGATAACACTGATGTTTTCAGTTGTCGCTAAGTAGTGTTTAGACTAAGTCAAGGATTTTTCAGCTTCTCATGCCCAGCCAGCAGAAATGCTGGAGGGGCACAAGAAGTTGGCACAGGACACAGCCAGGGCAGCTGACCCAAACTGGCCAACAGGGTATTCTATACCATGTGATGTCATGTCTAGTATAGAAACTGGGGGGACTGGGTCTGGGGGCATTGCCACTCGGGAACTAACTGGGTGTCGGTTGGTGAGTGGTGAGCAATTGCATTGTGCATCACTTTAATATCCCAATACTTTTATTATTATTATTATTATTGTCATTTTATTATTGTTATTATTATCATTATTAGTTTCTTCCTTTCTGTTCCATTAAACTGTTCTTATCTCAGTCCACGCGTTTTACTTTTTTTTTTCCCCTGATTCTCTCCCCCGTCCCACTGGGTGGGGGGAAGTGAGTGAGCAGCTGTGTGGTGCTTAGTTGCTGGCTGGGATTAAACCATGACAGTATCTATGCTCAGAATTAATCTCATTAGAGAACTACAATACCTGGAAGCCCTTCCAAATAACTGCTAGATCAAATGAGAAGTAGGCACCAAATTCCCTCCTCCAGAGTGCTTCTGTGTATGCACAAATACTTCTTTTTTAATGAGTTCTAGTTCCTTGAAAACTTAATGGTTGAATGTGAGTTTTCTGGATCTCTTGCATTTTCATTTCTAAAAATACATTTTTGGAACACACTGACATTTTTTTCAAAAATGGTCACTAATTTTTGATTAAGATGGGCTGTCACCCCCTCATTCAGTTCTGGAGGTAGGTTGTTAAAATAATGCCCTTAGAAGTTCAGAAATACTATTTGAGCCTATTCTTTACATAAACACCAGCTGGGCTACTAGGGGCTCACTCTTAGTAACTCTTTCACTAGTAAGGTCAGGTTTAAAATGTATGTATGCTTGTGAAGGTTAGTAATAGGGAAAGCTTAATTTCCAAGAACTACAAATGTTCCCAGTACTGTCTGAAACAGGCTAATTTATATGTGCATGGTGCTTAGCTGCTGGCTGTGGTTAAACTGTGACAGCTTGGAAACAGAGGAGGAATTGAGTGAAGTTTTGGTGAAGTTTAAAGGGTAACCAAGTTCCTGTAACCAGGGTATAACTAAGAGCTTAAACAAGAAGGGAAAACAGTGCTGTGTAAAAGAGAATTAGTTTGAAAGTTTTGCTTTTATTGAAAAAGGTATATATATGCCACAGACAGACAGGAAAAACAGGGATCAAAAAGAAACATGGCCAATCTAACCGCTTGCAAATCTAACCTCTTGCTACTAGTAAGAATCACAGCTATATTAAAATCCCATCAAGCAAAGAATGCACGCTCCACACTGCATAGATAACACATCAGTGGACGGTGGTGAGGTTCTTCAGGCAGAAGCAATGCGTTAAAATGATTACACCCAGGCAAGCTGAGCTACTATATTCAGAACAAATGCACTTTCAGTGTTAGCAGGAGAGAGACATTAAAACCAGATGCTTATTTCTAAGCAAGCTGTGGATCATGTAAAATTTTTTGGTGATGGTAAAGCATGGCATGAAAGTGAGATATTTGGGTATTGATAATGTAGAATAAGCTAACTGGAGGCCCAGGAGCCAGGAACAGGGAGGTAAGAGGTGGTGCTGGAACCTCTCTTGCATTGCGCAGAGTGAGCTCCCCTTTTGGTAACTCTGCTGTCACCAGTGGCACTGGTCTCCCAGTCAGAGCTGAGGTCTCCGGGGCTGATCCTGGGTGCTGCCCAGGTGCATGAAGAGCCTGCCAGGTGTTTGCACAGTGGCAGAGATGGAATTCTTGGGCGGTTTCAGCAGGGCCAGGATAGTTTCTTACCTTCCCTGGGTAGTCTCAAGGTAGAGGCTTTTTGGGATATAGAGCTCACTGTCCCTCTTAGGCAGAGGTGTGGAGACAACTGTAAGCTGGCGTACCCCCTGCAAAGCAGACTTTAGGGGCCAATCTGGCTTTTGTTGAAAGCTAGAACATGAGAAGCATAGGGATGGCTGCCTTTCTGCTCTTGCATATTCATTTTCTGCTGCCTCTAAAAAGTTACAGCAAAATACGTAGTTTGGTACATACGAAACCTAAAGCAGGTTTCCCGGAAAGCCAGGTATGAATAGTCTCTTTACATATATCAATGGGGAGAGAGTTTTTAGTATTTTAGATTAAAAAAGCACATTAAGCTACCACAAATGGAGGTTCTTATATTACTTGAGTATGTGAAAACAGAATACTTTATAAAAATAAACCCACAAGAAGGCTTTACCTGCCCCCTCACACAGTAATACACAATGCCCAGAAAAACTCCCCTGCACTCAAGCGTACAGCACAATGGTTTGCACACAACAGAGGTGATAAGCAAAGCCATCGTAGGAGACAAAGTCATATCTGGAGATGAAATCTAAGCTAACGAAATACAAAAGTTTTACCAAATGGAAAAGAATTAAGTAGAATCTTTGAAAAGGAAGTGGCGGTTTAGTGACATCTAGTGATGTTAATGCTTGTCTAGATTTTTCCGTCAAAATATGACATCAAATATTGATTTGGGGGAATCCATATCACACTATAAAGGAAAATTTGGTTTGTGCAGGTGTTCAGATTTCTACTGGGAAAATCCAAATGATATATATAATTTTGGGGTTTGGCAGTTTAAAATTTATTTAAAATTAAAAGTGAACTCCAAGCAAAATTTGGTCAGCTTGGAATAATGGAAGGGAATAAAACTGAGCAAAGCAAGATGTAGGCAAATATAAAAAATGAAAAATGTAACTAGAGCACAATTTTACCATAAAATAAATCCCAAGGGGAAGCTTCTACTCTTAAGCTTGTTGAAATTTGATTACTTTAGATGTTCAAATATTTTATAAAGGCAAATACGCATGCTCTCTATTTTCTAGATATAAATACTGAAGCCCCGAACTGACTATGGCACATTTTTATGTTAGCAACAGAGTCATGAAATGAACGTAAGTATTTTTATTCTCTGTCTCCAGAGTCCCAAGGACTAGAGGCTATAATGAAAACTCTGAAGAAATCAAGTGGTTTCACTTTTCTTTAAGATTGAGCTTTTGTTAGAGTGATGAAATACAAAATCATTTAATAAAATTTAAAAAATCAGAATTTAAAATATTGCTAAATAATTAGAATAATTAGAAGGCATTGTTTTCCTACAAAGGTACTTTCACTTGCATGGAAGCATTAGTCAAAAAACCCTACTATAAAATATCTGAAGCCATATAATGAAGTATTATTTCAAGGCATGGGTCCAGTGTCAGAACAGATTTGACTCAAATCAAGCAATATAACTTCCTATGTCATAAAAGGGGCATGAGACTGAAGCTGCTGAGAATATTGTTCCAGCCATATCACTGCTAATCAAACAGAAGACAATAAATGTATCAACAGGTATTTAATAATTATTTGATTAGTCCTATATGCAAATGTCAGATTGGAGTGTAAAAATATGAGAATCAGCAGCAATAAAGTAGACTCTTTTCACGTTATGCATATTTCTGACAGCAGATGACCACTCATAAGTAACCAGCCAGTGACCCCAGAACTTTCACATCTCTTCCCCACTTTTGTATTCAGCTTTTTGGTTCCCCATCTACCTCAGTTATAACCTTTCCTTCTTGTCTCTTTTGGTTTTAATGGTTTGATATGTTATGCTTTCTTTATCAGCTGGGTTCAGTGCCATATTGAAACTTTGACATCAGTAAAAATCTTTCATTTTTTGCTAAACCAAGGGGAAAAACACAGTTCTTTAATACGAGGCCATAACTTCTCTATTCCAAGAGGAGGCTCATTATTCTACTGCTGAGGAACAAACATATGGTAACTACACAAGAAAGCTGAACAGCTTTTTTCTAGTTCTTAAACTGCACCTTTTTTTGGTGGGGAGGTAGGTGGTGTTGTTTTTTTTGTCTTTCATTTTATCTAATGCAAAGCTGTCACCAAGCACCACTGGCCTTGACACCCTTTGCTGTGATATATAACATGAGCTAATGATGTTCTGCCCAAAGAATTTCTTGGGAAAGCAAGCTGTCAACGTGATTACTGAATGCCTGCTTCACAGTGTTTTGACAGGGAAAAGCTCATATTTCCTTATATTAGCACAAAATGCAAAGCATCTAGATCAAGGACTATTGCAGAAATTGGAAGGGTTCATGAATACTACAATAAAATAGGCTTCCAAACTGTGTAGAAAGGTAAATGCAGATTTGGAGTTGGGAAGAGGTCAATGTATGATCAGTGAAGCTGGAAGCTGGAGACATGACGAAATGCTGTGTTTTGTATATACAGGCCCATTGTGCAGGAATGCGAATAAGGTGAAAACAACGGCTGGACATTTTTTGATGTGAAGGTTTTCTGTTGGAGAAAACTAATCTGCTGAAAATGGAAATATTTTGGGGGATGTTGATCTCTGTAGACACTTTTTTGGCTTTTTTTACAAAGCGGGTTTTATACCTTGGCAGCTGACCTAGGCACCAGAATCCCAGAGTTTTCATCAATTGGTTCTTCAGAAACATGCTGGTTCCTGGGTCCCCAGAGCTCAGTCCTTCCAAGCCACTGCCATGCAGTGTGTGAACGGACTGGGAAGCTCAGAGTCCCTGGGAACTCACTGCCCAAACACCCACCACTAAGGAGCCCAGGCAACATAGCTGGCTTCAGAAAGATAGACTCAGCCCTTGGAATGTTTTGCTTTTTAAAAAATTATAGCCTCTACACTCCCATTTAAAAGAAAATAAAAAATCAGCTTTCAGAATTTCATCTTGATTTGTGATTCTTAAAAAGTAATAATATTTTTTTTTTGTGGAAGCAGAACCATGCTTCCTGACCAGCTTCAAAGAGAAATGTTGCCTTAAAAGTGACCAGAGATGGATGATGGGAAGACAAAATAAAATAAAGAAAAAAGCCCAAATCTATGAAACAATAGCTAAGACAAAAGATGGGAAAGCTAAATGGAGATGAAAAAGCTGGAAGTTATTATTATTACGATGGATCAGCTGGGTATTAAGTGCAGGAAAATGTATTAGTACTAGCACAACAATGCAACCCTTTAAAATATTCATAATAGCAGGTAAACCAGAGCAATTTCCTATCTGTGTTTTCTTTTTGTCTTTTCCCTTTGCATCATCATCTGTTGTATTCAGCCTAGAGCTGCATGTTCATATAGCATTTATTAGTGTAACACCAAGGGCAGGACTACTCACAAAAAGATAGTCCTCCTAGGGTGCATCTCAAGATTATAAATTTTTTAGAACAAAACCCAGGGGTGAAATTCTGGCTTGATTTATATCAGTGACTATTGTTTTTAATGAGACTGTTATTGCATTCTATTTTCTTTTTTCAAGTGTTATGGAGGTCTATGAAATTAAGTAGTCTTATTAGCCTGTTTTTTGAGTCAGCAGATCTCATTCATTACCTTCAAGTTGACCACAATTTCTTTCAGTTCTTTCTGTTTTTCCTGTGATTTCTTTAAATTTTTATAAATTGTTTTTTTTGGCCATGATGCAATTTTTAATTCCACACAGCTTTTCTGTGAGAGGGGTTCCCTGGGCTGTGGTTATAATTTCACTGCATATCTGCCCTTTTATGCAGAACTCTCCTGAGAAATCCCATTTTCATTCTATGCAGCAGTCATTCTTCTGCCCTCCTTGCTGACCACCAATTTGACATGTACCTTGTGACTTGCTTAATCATCATCTAGTTCACTTGACATTGCAGTTTATTTAGCATATTCCTGTTGTGGGCATTTTCCAAATTCTCATTCTATTCATCCTGACAACTAACATTTAAACTAATATTGTTATTCACAGTCATTACCCGTCAGCTGAGGTATTTAAATTCTTGTGTGATCTTTATATAATTGAATTTAACTGGGCTCTTGTTTTTCTCATCATAACATATACTTCTTCTTCTGCCAATCAATTTTTAAACCATTTTCTTCTCATGTAGATTTCTATCAGTCTAAATCATTTTTCAGTTACTTGCTTTCCCTGTATAATATAATCATAGACTCACAGAAAATTCTGCTGGAAAGAAACCTCAGGAGGCATCTAGTCTAATGTCCTGTTCACAGCAGCTATGAGGGCAGACCAGGTTGCTCTGAGCTTTATCATGTTCTTGAAAACAAAGGATGAGGACAGCACACCCTCCTCATAACCAGGCAACCTGTTTCAACTGCCTGTCTGTCCTCGTGGTGGAAGTTTTTCTGAACTTTTCATGTTTCAATTTACGCCCGTTGTCTCTCATCTTCCCCCCATGCATTTCTACGAACAGCCTGGCTCCACCTGCTCAATTCCAGTCCATCTTCTTGTAGGTAGTCCCTTCAAAATCCTCTCAGCAGGATATTCTCCTTCTTTTATTTGGTCACAGATGGCCTCTGAACCAAAACCTTTGTGTTTCTTGGTCATTGACCATCATCTTAAAAACCTAAACTAATGGCAGTATGTGTGATTTTTCTACTGCTTTACTATTTGCTGTGGTCACATTGTTTCCTTTGGTAGCCTTTTCACACAGTAGTTGATTAATTTACTCCAGTCAGCTCTCACAGGATTTCTTTGCCATGGTTTAGACTGCTTTCTCTTATCAGGAGGTAGTCAGATTGGGAAATGATGACAGTGTTGCTGCATTTAATTAAGCAATCACCTCCACCTTTCTGATGTGTATTTTGGCAACAGTCAGGCGCTAGACCCTGACTGACTTTCTCTGGGCAGCCTCCTTTCTGGTTCTGAAGCCAAGACATTCACTACAGACCTTGCTGTGTTTTCCTGGGCAGCCCATTGATATCTATCATCGGGTGCTGAACCTCTGGGATTTTATCACTCTTTTAGTTCAGCTCTGTCTTCAATTCTTCCTCCTTCTTTTCAATATTACACATTTTTGGCATTTTGTTTTGATTTTTTTCCCCAAATAACTGCAGATAAAGATCAAGATATCATGTGTAATGTGGACTTCATCAACTAACCAAGCATAATATTTTTGTTTGGAAATCATAGTTGTTCTTCTCTCAGGCAGACAATGTGCTGTACCTGATGTGTCACAGCTGCCCAAATCTGGTTATAGAGCGCCACATTTTTATACCTTCACCTTAGTTTAGAACACCTCCTGTAACAGGGAAAGTAACAGAAACACAGTTTCTATATGCAGTTTGCAACATTTTCTAGACATAAAATTATTCCTTAAACTTCCTTAGGCCAGCTTTCTGAGACGTGTCTAAGAGACTAAATAGCTAAGAAAACCTAAAGCAATTTATATAATTAATCTTCTCTGATATCCCCAGCCAAGACAAAAGTCTGCCTTTCTTGGCTTGTGCTGTGAGTCTCCCCACTTTAGGAATCCTGGAGTCACGGTAGCGGAGTGATATGTGTGCGCATTTAAAACACACTGCTTGGAAAATTTTGATCCATCTTATCCATTGGCTATTCACAGTTATACTGAGTGAACCATAGAAAATTCCTTCAGGATCTCCAGGAGGACTCCGAATATTTTGTTGTTGATTTTGGTATGTATAGGTGTAAGAGCTTGTCAAGAGCTGAGGGACAGTTCTTTCTTTTCCTTTGTGTATAAAGACAACGGTATCACACCTTAGAATCAAACCCTAAGATCTGTGAGAGATTTAGCAGGCAGGCAGGTTCTGCATGCCAGCTGTTGAAAAGCTTCATTACACATAAAGAGGGCAAGTTATGATCAGCTCTACAGATTTTTGACCAGCATGCCAGAAAAGGATTACTAAAAGTGGCAGCAAGCTGGTCATGAAACTGTAGGGGAGCAAGTTTAAGTGCAATTTGTCCTTCTCACCGAGTCCAATCAGTCGATTCGTTAATTTTAGGCCCTCGCTGTGTTTTTGCTCTGTATAAATTCCTGTTACAATTACCTTAAATCATAAGCTAATGACTTACTTTCAGAAGGTCACCCAGCAGGTGGCACTCCCCATCTGACTTAAACTGAACTAGGAGCCAAGAAGGGAGAACCCATGGCAGATGTAGGACAGGGCAGGCCTTCCAGCCTCACATCCCGGCTGGTGGACCCGTGCCTTCACCTCCGTTCCTATTTTCACACACGGCACAACATGGGGCATCTGTCGTGCCTTTTCTGTTGCCCCACTTGCAGAGGAACCTTTCCAGATTTCACACGCCTCTCCAGCAGCTTTATGCTGTGGTTTCTTCCCTCTTGCATGGCCTGCTGTGTAGTCTAGAAAAAGGCTCAAAAGCCAGATTGGTGCCAAGGAAACTGGAAGTAGCAATGGCCAGAAAAGAGCTGGAGAACTTGGCTGAAGGGTGATGTGGGAGTCTGTAAAGTGCGTGCCTGAAGAAGGCTAAGATAAGCTTGGCATTTGAGTGAATACAGATAGATTGACATGCATACACATCTGTCCCAAGATGTATAATTTACATCTCACTCTTCTGTAGGGTTTTGTGACCTTTTCAATATTTCAAGTTTTGAATAATTAACATATTTCTTCTGGTTAGAGAGGTTGCAAGGTTAGAAAGGTTGAAATCAGAGATGAACGGATCTCTCCATTGAGTCAACTGATTAAAAAGGCACAGTGTGACACAAATTAAAATTATAATTAATGGAAAATATGAGACAGAAAAAAAGCATCAAATATGAAACAGAATGTCAAGTACATAGAAAAGTTGACTCTGAGGTGGCTTCTGCTTAGCGCCAGAATTTCTCTGTACTTTGGTGACTTTCATCCTTCCACCTCTCATTTTTTCCCATTGGGAAACACCTCAAATATCTTTTACATTCTTCCTCTCACTACAAGTTCTGTTCTCTCTGCATCTCCAATAGCTTTACTGTTCCCAGGTTCCCAAAGAAATTGTCATGATGGAAGAATATGATGTGTGACCAAGGCAGACAAAAAGTTGTCTGCCATGTGGGAAAGTGAAGTTCTAGGTTTTGGGAGACAGCCTGGATGACAGTAGCATGCAGTATGCAGTTAATATAATAATATATAATATAATTTCTTTGTCAAGGTATGTTTGAAGAAACAAAAAGTGATGCTTCAGTACAAGCTCTCATTTCTTCAGAGCAAACCCCATCACAACAAGCTTGTATTCAGCTCCCATGCATATGTTGTCAGAGGTGTCCTCTGCTCTTTTCTTGCTTAGTCTTACCACCCTACTTCCTTCCACTATGTACTGTTCCATAGTAATTTGCAAATGAAATCACCCATGGACAGATCACACAGGAGTTTTAAATTTAAGCTAGACTTTTAGGTATTTATCTTCTACATCAGAACACATTAGAGGAAATTCTCTTTGCTATACTGGAGTGAATATTTCTTACAGCCCAAACAGAGATACCATTTTGTTTTCCTAAGTGAAGATATACTTCAGAATAAAAGGATATTATTCTTCATACCTGAGAATGTGTTTTAAACTTTAATGACTAATAATGGAGCTGAATGTTCATATCATGACAGGTCATTCTACTACTGTTTTTATTCTGTTGATTGTTCTAGATATTCTTCTTCCTCACCTGCGTCTGTTCAATAAATTGGTGCCTGCCATTATATTTTGCAGTTTATTTCATGCACAGAAAACCAGGCTTATGAAATACAGAAACCCTCTATTTGACAAAGAGACACCAGAGATTGCTGTATTAGAGACTTAAAACCACAGTCTAGAGTTAAAGGGTTGACAATTTGAGATGTACAACAGGATTTTATTTTCTTGTATGATGCTGGTGAAGTGCTGAAGTGGTGTGTGTATATGTAAGAATATGTGTGTTCTGTTACTAGATTCAGAAATCCTTGTTTTTACCCTTTTACCATTCAGGGATGGGCTTTTAGGGCAAAACCATGTGTGTCATTTACCACAGCCACCAAGAAAAATGAAAAAACAATCTGCTTTATAGCTCACAGCTATGAAGTGGAGGATCAATTGCAGCACGTATTCCACTGGCTGAGTTAAGTATTATATACATACATATGTCACATGTTTGTGCATGTGTATATGGCCCTGTTCTTTCAGTATGTAAACTCTAAATGTATTCTAAATGTATGCTAAATAAAAATGAGAAAATGCTGCCACAAACTGTGGATTCCAGAATTATTCCGTCCTAGGCAATATTCCAAGAAACAGAGAACTACTGATGTTATTTCTTTTACACAGTCACTACTGTCAAACTCAAGCCCTCAAAATAATAAGCCATAGCTTATTTTCCCAGAATTGTGAAATTATATCTTTTTAATTTGTCTGTCATTTTTTAATCTTTTACAGTTTGTGGGGTTTTTTTTGTTTTTGGTTTTTTTTAAGCTTTTCTCAATCTGTATAAACTGGATACACATACCTATGTGTACTTTTCTATATTCATGTGTAAGTATGTGAAAGTCTGTGCATAGTTCTTATTTTTCCATATATATATATATTAATTCCAGAGGAAAATCACTCCCAGTTGCACACACCCAAAATGTCTGTTTTCCATAGCCTGTCTGGCAGAAAAGACTTTGTTCTGTTGGGACCATGATAACAGGGAGCTATATGAACTCTTTCATGTCTGCATGTGTATTCTCAATCCTCCATTTACAATGACCTATATTGTATTTCAGATCTTTCAAAATGATCTGATTAAACAGGCTAGTTGTGACAATTACAAGTAGTCTAATTTTTTAGTGGTTCTCATATATTAAATTCCAAGTTAGTATCTTAACTCAATTTACGGGCAGTGTCTTGCTTTCAAAGACAGAGACTGACAAGTCTGTAATTATAGTTTGTATAATTTCATCATTTCTTCCCAGCAAGAACAAATATGCAGACTACATGTATAATGCTTTGTTAACAGTCTTATTAAAAAATCCCTTCAATATCTGACTGCATTAAATTTTTTAATTTATTTTTTCTTATGATCTGTAAGATAGAAAACTCTTGTTATCTCCACTTTACATGCCAAAAAAATCACAGAGGAGATAGAGAAGAGAGATTACGGTCTGACCTTCAAAATGTTTTAGTTCCTAAAAAAAAAAAAAAAATAAAAAAAAATCTGACTTGTTCAAGGTCATATAGCAAATCTGGAGCAAAGGATGGTCTCAGGTTCTGGGCTAGTGCCCTCCACATGCTGCATAATATGCTAGGTAATATACTGCTAGAAGAGATTAGTGAAATCCCCCTAGGGAAAAGAAAAAAAAAGAAAAAGGAATTGAATCCTCTAGAAAAAAGTTGTTAGGTGTATAAAGGTTTGAACCTGCATTCAGCTCCCACTAATTTTTTTTTTTTGAGAATTGAAAGCACACAGCATTTTGCAGGACTGTTCACCTACCAATGTACTTTAGTATTTCACTCTGTGTTGGTCCTCAGAAATGTATGAGTGCTTTTTATTCTGCCAAATAAATGCATGCTACAGGGTGTAATCACTCTTCCAAGCATTCTTTGTTGTAGATTGTCACTCATGTATTTGAATTGCACCTTTTTCTCCAAATAAACCAAGTTCTCTACTCAGATTTTTCCTAACCCCTTTCTGAGAATTTGACAAGTCACTTGATTAAAGATCAATTTTTGAAAGCGTCTCCATCCCAAAGCTTCCTCAGGTCTTAGACCCATTGTTTTTCATATGTGTGGGTTTGAGTCTGTTCTCAACAAAGAAAAACAGACTGCATTTTTTTCTTTCTTAAATTCAAATTAAACATGTTAAACAACAAACACAAATGCTGAATTCAAGGTTTTGCAAATGCAAAAGCTTAGACATAAAACTACACTAGAAGAATTTTTACAATAATCTTATGAACTATTCAGAAGGTTGTATTATTCCAGGGAATACAGATCGTCAAAACAAAAATTAAGTGTGTAAATCCTGTGCATTCTTAGTAGGAGGCTGGCTAAATGAGAAATATGTGGAACTACCACCAGACCTTTCTTTGAGAAAGTTTCCTTCTCAGGACCAGAATGACACCATTATTTGCTGCCTTTGTTTTTACTTACCTGTTAGAGAAATTAAAGCTTTCCATAACCCCAAATGGAAAAAAATAAAAAGGACTCTATCTGTCCATTTCTTGTATTAGACGCTGATATACTGATGATGGGCCAAAGTACAAGTTTTAATGTGCGGAGACCCTGTAGTCTCTTGGTTGTTACTATTTCTAGGGCTGAAAATTACACAACAGAGTCTGATATTCTGCACAGTACCTATATGGCAAACATTAATTACCAGGTGAATAACACATTCCTTTTCTATTCTGCTCTAACCTAATAAAATTCCCAATATACAAGATTATGTTTCTAAGTGTATAACTGTGTTTTTGTTATAAAACACGGTCCTTTAAATTCTGTGAGAGAGTATCACTTTTGAACCTGCCGAGCTAACAGAGTAGTAGTGGTTGTACAACGTGCTCTGCAGTGTACAAGTGACTGTGGCATCTTTCACTTTCATTTTATATCTAGGCTGCGCTTTGGAGGGGCAGCCTGTGAATTACACATTGCATTGGCAGAGACACATTAGGTAGGCATGACTGCAACCTATTACTCATATGTATTCTCATGATTATAATGCACTTTTCTCCTTGCCCTGTGTTGCAGGCTGAGTAGCCAGCCAGGCACCTGGGAATGGCTGCTCCTCCTCTGTACACCAGGGAGCTTGAGCAGCAAAAGCTTCTCTCCAAGGTAAAGCAGCTCTGCATTATTTTGCACCCCAATGACAAAAGTAAGCTGGAATTTAATTTATTTTTGAAAACCCCTTTTGTATATTACTTCCTTTGATGCAGTCTTGAAAACGAAAGTAAGAATCTTATTCAAAGTGGTTTTATAGCAAGTTTACTTTATCCATGGTCTGATCCTTAAACAGTAAGGAGTATAACAAAGAGTGCCCCTCATACAAAATATTATTATTATACTTCAGGGAGAGATCTGCCTTCAAAACCTGTAGCAACTCTGACTGACAACTGTGACTTTTTTTTGGCACTGAGACCTCTGAGGAAAAAGTGAGATAGCAGGATAAAAGACTGCAAAAGAAGGCTAGGAGTGGAATCATTTTCCTGTAAATGGAGAAGTTTTCAGGTGCTAATCATGCTGAAAAAGGGACATTTTAATGGAACACCTAACTTGTTACAATCAGCTCTCAAGACCAATACTTCCTATTTCAAAGTGGCAAACTATCCCTACAAAGCACACCATTTTTAAAAGCAAACCATTTTTTTTTATTGCCAGTAATTCCAAAGCTCTAAAGTTCTGTTTAATTTAGCCAGTATTTTAAAGCACGGATTCCAGAACTGTGGTCTGCTGACCACTGTTGGCTGATAGCCTGTCATACCGAACATTGAAATATATACATAAGTAAAATTTTGGTGCTTAGAGTTCTGGTTTTCCATGAGAAACTTGGAAGATTGATAACAGTCCAGTCACTTGTTCTGAACAGCTCTAGAAAGCTTTAGTAACCCAGAGTTACTGGATAACTGGGAACCAAACATGCATTAAAGCCACCTTAACTATTTTCCTGAGCATTTACTTGTAGCCTGAAAATGATAATTTCCTCCCAACAATCGTTAGCACAAGGAAAAGGTGCTACAATTAACATCCCACAGAGGCCTGGTAAATATCCCATTAAACATGAGAAAACTGTGTTCTCTCCACCTAGTTAAGACTGTAGAGAGGTGGTCTGCATGCCCACTCCTCTACCCTTCCCTGTGCCATTGAAAATGTACGTTGCAAAATCAAGGGCTCAGAAGTTAGGAAATATTGCAGCTAAGGTTCTTTTTGTGCACAGTTACATGATTTAAAAGTATTTTTACGTCTGTTCCAGGAAGCAATTTCTTTCCAGATCCTGGTGACCCATGGGATTAAAGGTCTCAAATTCCTTTAAGATCCTGTTACAGCTCCTCTGGTGGGGGGGCATTTCAGGCAACGCCAAAAGTGTCCTCATTCTCCCCCTCTTTTCTGTGGGTTTCTTCTGGAGTATAATTATTATTAGACAACAGAGCAGATGCAGATCTGAAACAGGTATCCCCCAAGTATTTGTAGGCTTTCTGGAACAACACTAGTACCTTTTTGCAGTGTATCTGGCAATGATCAAGTATGAACCCTTGAGTTTTATCTTCAGACAGTATTACGAAAAGAAAACACAGAAAAGCTGCTCTGGAACAAGAAGAAAGTTCTTTTCTCCCTTAAGACAACATGTGCAGTCTGAACATCAAAGTCAACGACTGAAAAAGAAGCAAGAGGACACATAAACTGTGCCAACTTAAAGATGTTTAGCCATGTTTTAGATGGATAAATGGGCGACGTCATTTACAAAACCCACAGATCATTTCCATTTAATTGGAAGGGGGCACCATGGCAACAGAGACTCTACTCTTGCCATCTTTGGCTCCTGAAAGCTGGTGAGGTTACTTCAGCCAGCCAGCGCTGCCGCAAGCCCTCGGAGCATGCCGCTTTGCCCACAGTGATGTCACGACTTGTGTGGAAACCTCCTTGTGTGCCTTCTGTGTTCACCCTGTTTGGTAAAGAATATATAGGGGAGCTAGTGACAAATTATGCTCAACGTGATACTGGCGCAAAAAAAGTCATCCTTCAAGTATTTGTAAGAGCTGTGTATTTAAGAGCTGTGTATTCAGCCTGATGGGATTGATTTAAAGTGGGTCCTCAGGTCTTTATAAAAAGAAAAAAAAGTAGTTTTAAAAACTGCCTTGCTATTAATCATTGCATGAAAAGTATGTTTTCAAGAGAAGGCTCCATAACAAGTATTCTCTTGATGCACCTCACTCAGGTAAAGTTATCACATGGCTCTACCAAGCCTTTCTACATCTTTCATCCAATTAAAAATCCCAGAGTTGATGTATTTCAGCCCTTTCTCCCAAACCATTCAGCTGTGTCAGCACAGTGTTCTCTGTACAAACCATCCCTGGCCTGCTCTTTGTTGCTGTAGTATATTAGGACACTCTTGGCTCTATAAATTCTCTTCTTCACAAGCTTGGCCATATCTTTGTCTCAAATACTCTTCTGGAGTTTATGGGATCCTTCATTTTTCATAGATCATAAAGGTGGAAGGGACTGTTGTGATCATCTGTTTTGCCCTCCCAGCTAAAACACTTCACATAATTTCTCTGAAAAAGATTGCGCTTCAGTGGATCTGCCCTAGGCCTCTCTCATAGCTCTCAGTAGTCTTCCCATCCAGGAATGCCTGGCAAATATTTTGATATAATACTTTCCTCACTTTCTGGACTCTTGTCTGCTGGCACTGTTTCTGATAGAACCTCAGTAGTAAAGATCTGCATAGCAAATTGTATGGTTTATCAAAGGTGGCAGGGTGCCAGGCCCATCGAGTACTCTGAAGGTCATCACCTGCAAACAATTGTGTGCAGCATCTCTCTGCTGCTTTCTTAAAACCCTCCGTTCCTGGAACAAATGCTGCAAGGCACAAACACGTCTGATTTACATCTGCTTGCTTAATTTTGTGTCTAGCTGGAATACGTAAGCCAGTGATAGATTGACTCCATTTTTTTAGTATATTAATTAGTGATCCAGAATGTAAGTTTTTAAAGAATTTTATGTAAAGAAAACAATGCTTCATTAGGTTTTGAAAATTCTAAGTTTTTAGAAAATGCTTTGTAAACTTCTTTTGTCATGTCTGTTTTCTTCATCAATAATATTTAATTCTACATCTAATGATAAGCATCAATTCTTCATTTAAAGTGTGAGTTCATTGACTGAGATATAAATAAAAGCAAAATATGCTTTTATTTATAATTGTATTATCCTGTTACAGGGAGGCTCTATGAAAATGCACATGCTTTTCTGTTGATTGAGTACACTGTGTTTCCAGCCTTGTATTTCATGGGGAAAGATCTGCTGTTTCCATAGGAAAAAAAAAGCTGGCAAAAGAACGGGTTCTGGAATAGAATTATTCCACTATCAAACTAATGTGAGTTTCCAACTGTTTTTGTGTGTGCGTGTGGAATAGAGCCCTGTTATAGCAGCTTTTTTATTGCAAAGCTTTTAAAATATGACTCATGGGTGTTTTGTCAGTGGAAATGTTTGTAAAAGATGTTAGAGTATTTTCTGGTTTTGAGATGTCTATTAACCCTGATTTCAGATGTTTATATACAGATCACATTCAACAATCTCTTGATTCCAATAATCTGAAAGTAAGTTGGTATGGATAAAAATCACTTCATCCCATTTTTTGTTCAACTTTCTGTATGACATCTGTTGCAGAATAGAGTCCATTTTTTAAAATAATGCATGTTACTGTAGAAATTGAGCTATAAACATTTTTTTTGTTTAAACATCTGACATCAGAAAAGCATGTAAATGCATACTTCAATTAAATACAAACATTTCAAGTTAAATATATAACTAAAAACTTTTATGCTCCAGAGGTTAAATTAATAATAAAAATTATCAGTACCACTGTGAATTCAATGACCAATGACTAATTGGGATAAGGTCTTTATAGAAAAAGTAACAACAACAAAAGTTCATAATATTAAGAAAGTTGTTAAGGTATACATAAAGTCATTATGCATGCTGAAATGACCATTTATTTTAGTAAGAAACATGGCAGTAGCATACGAATATTCAAAATCAGAACCTAAACCTCTATTAACTCCTGAACTTGTAGAACAATGTAAAGTTTTCTGATCTTTTATAAGTGGGCTACTGCTGTTCTTAATGGTGAACATTGACTGTGTAAAGGATAGTTTATAAAGAAATCAGAAGGGGAAGGAAAGGGACAGGGAGAAAAATATACCTTTCATACTTCATGGATGTAACCAGATTTTCTATTTAGACCAAAAACCCCTGAGATGTGGCTCCTGGCTTTTTAGTTTTTAAGGCCACTGTTCCTGGTGGTGGACTGAAGAAAGGACAGCTCATTTCTCTTTGTTTAATGGAAATCTTTTTCTTAGTCCTCTGATTTAGTAAAATAGTGTTTTATCTCTAACAAAGTATGCAGTTGAAGAAACAAAAAAATATTCTGTTGAAATTATGATTTGGCAGCATACTTCCATCTCTCTGATTCATCAGTATTTTGCTGATGCTTAGAGCCACAAAGACATATTTTACTTCTGGTAATATTGCTCTTTCTCATGAAAATGAACCTGAAGCATTTGGCAGGACATTTCCAAAAGTAAATAAATAGTAAGGCTTTTCCTTTTACTAGTCATAGCTCTTTTCCTGGTTTCCTGCTTTTCAAAAAAATACCAGTAAAAAGTGAGAGCAAGTGGCAATTACAGCAAGGACGATACTTGGTGAAAGATTGGCCTATGTCATTTGGGAACTTCATATGAGGCACTGAGGTAAAGGTGGATCTTGTGAGGTTAGACTATGATTAAAAAATCTACATCACTCTCTTACAAAATCTATGTGTGACTTTGGGATTATTCATAAATAGAAGAAGAGATCAAAAGTTTTTAGTCAAAACCTCTGCTTAATTACTTTTTGGTATTGGAAATGTTTTAAAATAAAAGTATTTTTTATGAAGTTCCCAGACGTTTAAAAAAAAAAAAAAAGTTTGCAGGAAATTTTTTTAACCTTTTTTTCTCCCTGCCTCCCCCCCAGCCTTAAATTTCTATTTAAACAAACTGGTTGCAACTAGTTACCTCAGAAACAGGAAAAGGTACTTCTTCTGTGGACAAGTACGAACCTAACTTTCTAACTTTCCCTTCATCATTCTGCTGTATTTCAAATTACTTTATAAAGAACAGTTAAAAAGTAAACCCAAATTCAGCTAAACAGTTTAATTTGTCAGGAGTCATCTATATTTTAAGAAATGGAATAAGCAGTGGTTGAACAAAATAATGAGAAAGTATAATGTTTTTCTGAAAATAAAATAAATCTATTTAAAATGAAATATATTTTTAAAACTTTAAGTTTTTAATGGAATTCTATTTCTAACAAAAAGTGAACCTTTTTTCTTGGTGTAGTAATGCCCTATACCTATCAGCATCTGAAACAAGAACAAACAGTGCTTGATCCCAAGAAAACAGCTGAAACATTTCATCAGAGGCCACTGAAGCCTCTCCTTCTGTGCAACTCTGGGAAATGAAACCCTTCCTCTGCTCACTGTAATTTGAAAATTTTCGGGGTTTCTATTTCGAAGTTTGTGACAATGCACTCCGTTTCTGTGGTAATGCAACTTTTAATTGTGAGTAACTTCTGAATAACTACTCAGAAGAAGCATTTCCTTAGCCTGGGTCAGAATCAAGAAAGAATCAGAAAAGAAGTTTCAGGCATCAAAGCTCATACTCTTCAAGCAACCACAAAGAATGCCAGTTACTTGGTAAGTTTTCAGTATTCACAGGAGAAAGAAGGCAAATGATAGCAAAATTCTAAGTTGTATTCATCATCTTGCAAGACAAAGATCTGCACCACAAGACCACTGTACTGAATAAGCTGAAGACATGCCTGCCTCTCAGAAGCTGAGTGCAACTTGATTCAACGGCTTTTTGCAAGCAGATGTGGTCCTGGTACTTCACAACAACTGGAAAAGGGTCAAAACAAATGCACAATTCCAGTTACTCACAATGAGATAACAGAAATCATGGATCTTAAGTCTGTGAGGGCTATTTTCGCAATGGTTTCTTGTAAACTGTGTCCAATTATGGTTGATGAAACAGCAAACTTCCCCAAGAAAAAGCAACTGACTTTATTCAAGCATACATGGGTAATGACAGAAGGTTCAAATAGAGTCCACAAGATTACTCAATGTGGAGAAGTAGTTGTAATAGTAAAATTACAATATTTTATTCAGTCCTGAGGCTCAACAACTGTCATGGAAACTTCTGCAAGAATTCCAGTACTATGGAAAGCTTAATACCGTATGTAGCAAAATGGAGTTGGCAAGGACTCCTCCATTTGCTCATTACAATGCCCATGCTTAGAATTTGGCATGGCTTCAGGCTGTAAAAATACTACTATTATATGTGATATCCCTGTATTTGTTTACCAAACTATCAAATTTAATCTAAATGACACGAATGAGATGTTATTTTTCAGGCCAAATAAAGAAAAGTCATGATGACATCATAAGGAATTTGACCAAAAGGATAGCATACATATGGAGGAGCACTGGTTTTAATTTCTGAACTGACTAGAACATGTTGCAATAGGAAAACTGGGAGACATGCAAAGAAAGAATTTAAAAAGATTGTTTGAAATGATTGCAAAGTATTGTGAGTTTTAAAAATCACCCTCTTTCATACTAGTTATATGGAAAAATTCTGAAGAGGGTAGACCACCTTCCCAACGCAAGTTGCAGCAAAAGAAGACAAATCTTATTTCTGTCTGCTCACATTGCTGAAATCTAGATATATGATATCAAGCAAAAATTAGCACCTTTTAATTCAAATGGTAGAATGGGGCTGCAGTAGGAGATACAGTTTCAGATTATATATGCAATGAGAAGAACTCACCTGATACGTTATGCTAGAAGAGCTCTAGTTACAGGATCCTTGGCAGAGAAGCAAGAATAAAAATCTGTGAAGGGTGTAATTTCTGAACTGCCATAGACATTTTGGCAGGAATGATTTGCCCAGGCCTATATTCTAGGACATATGCACCAAAAAGATGTGAAGTTAGAAATTCCTGGAGGTGCCTGAGTTTTCAAGGAAGAGGAAAGTTCCAAAGAAAGCGTGGCGGACAAATAAAACTAGACACTCAAATTCATCAAAGTATTTTAAGACTTTTTCATTGGCTCATAAATATATTGCCCAATGTCCAGCAGTCAATCAAACTTTGAACAGAAGAGACACTAATTATATAAGATCTGGAAATTCATAATGATATCAACCTTAATAGAAACATGCATGCAGACATGCTTTGGATGAATGGCTCTAATTGCAACTATGATTGACTGTTTTTCCAACTTTATTAGTTTGTTTCCTTTCAAGATTCATCTGCTTCAACGCACGAGGGAGATTCTGGGTGACAGAAAGGGGGACGTGAGGTTGAGACCTGAGTCGAAGGGGCTGGCATGGAAGTAGCACTGTTTTAACCAGAGAAAGGAGTCCTGGAAGAAGTCCTTCTACATGGGGCAACTATTAGCTACCACTTGTCTTCTCATCGTCTTTAGCACCACTCCCCTACTCTGTAACTGAATGCTCCAGGTGCAGCTGGTCAGCAAATAAACAGCAGTAGAGGAACCAGAGCAAAGGCACGGCATGGCCAGTGCAGGAGATGTGGCCCAAGCTACAGCGGAGCAGGAGGCTGCAGCCACACGCCCGAGCCTCCGTCTCAGCGTGTGAGACCTGACAGGTCGTATCTGTTGCGAGACAGCATCAGCTCAAACAAGATTGTTAAAGTCAGATCAGAAATATGTGTATTTCTTCAAGCAAACACCAATACTGTCTGTTTTCACAAGCAGTGAAGGCAGTAGCAGTGGGCCTGGTGGCACCGAGAGTGAATGCTGCTTGTGGGCGTATTTAAGTACTCTCTTCGTTATAACAAACTGTGGCTTTGATCCACAGTTTAACAATCATGACTGAACTTGTAGATGATTTTACATGTTTATGAGGGGGAAAAAAGGAAGACTTACAGCTTGCAGATGTGGCTGAAGAATTACTTTCAAGGCGCTCATTGGGAAGATCACTCTCTGGACTTTTTTTCAGATTCGTAAATGGTTCTTTTCCCTCATATTTAAAAGATTAATGTTTTAATGAACAGTATTTTACTATGACTAAATTTGTCCACTGTTAATAAAGTGAGATAATGAGCTCCTATTCCAAAAAGTATTTCTTTATATAGAAAAGAAGTCCAAAATGCCAGTAGACTAAGCCAGTGAAAAGAGTAGCTAATAACATGAAAGCAAAAATGTAGGTTTTTATACGGGCAAGTGTTGATGAGCACTTCTTATGTGTTTTTGCATTTGCATTACTATAGTCTAGAAGTTTTACTGAAGTGTGCCAGCATCACTGTCCAATTTATGCATGTTTTTGAACTTGGCCTCCAGCAAGAAATGCATGCAAAGGGAATCCTCATGAATCCTCTGCGATCCAAACTGTTATTTGAAACCATCTTACTTCATAGACCGATTAACTTTTTTTGTGTGTGTTTACGGAAATGCAGCTGGGGTTTTTTGTTACATTTTGAGATGGCTTTACAGCCCTTTTTATTTGCAGTTCCTACTTGAACTTCCACACAGGGCAGTGCCACTGCTGGTCTAAACTCAAAGTTGTCTGAAGTCAGCAAAGTCACAGCTGTTAACACCACAATCAGCTTTGGCGCAGAACTACAATTTCATTACGCCTGAATAATCACAGCTTCCTCACTGCATTTGTTTTAAAAGCCAAAGAGAATTGTGTACGACACTGGAAGATGTCAGGTTAAATGCCAGTTGTATTATTTTGCTGGAAAATATTTCCTGAAACCACTCATGTCATTTAAAGAAGTTTAAGGCACTTTGTTATTTGATCTTATCCTGCTCCTGTAGGTGTCAACAAAGATAAATCATTACATTCAAAATGAAGATGACAGGAACGAACCTTGCAAGATTTCTGAGTAAGCACTCCCTTGAGCCAGTCAGCACTGAAAATATTCAGTGCATTGCAGGAACCTGCCTTCCAGAACAGGTCCCATAAAGGCCTTGAAACCAAATATTCTCCTATTTCCACAGCTTTCAGTTAACAGGGACCTAGTGTGCTGAAGCGATGTTCCATGTTTAACAGCGTTGGTGGTAAACGTAGGAATCAGATCCTCAGAAGATGTAAACTGGAATTACTCCCTTCACTTCCGCAGAGTTGTTCTGATTAATAGCAGCTGAAGATCTGGCATTATTTCTTTTTTATAACTGCATTCTCAGCATAAGCTGTACTTAAATCATACTATTTATTACACCTTGCAGGTTTTCTCTAAGCTGGCAAATCATTTTTAGTCGGAACCTTTGAAAGCCTTAAAAGAGAAAGCTTAAAACAAAGAAAAACGTGATGTTAACAGAAGATGAGGTCAGAATATTGTCTTCTTGCATTACTATTATTCCCATATTAGCAGCCTCAATGCAAAAAATGTCGGTACATGCAGGGAGTGCTCAGCTGCCGCTGCCTCGTATGCTGCGGGGAATGGCCGTGGGTGCCGGCCGTGGGTGGAGGGCTGCTCTACAAGCACACACTGCTCTGGTAGCGTAGGCATTAATTACAGTCATTATGGTAATCGGAGGCAATTGGCGGTATTACTGAATAAGAGGATCTCTTTTAAGTACCATGGGCCCAGATCTGACAGCAGCTATTCCCAGAGCTGGCCGGGTTCTGGGAGTGGCTTTTCAGCTGAAATGCTGTTGGGTTCCAGCCTACCCAAGGCAGCCAGAAATGATCTTCCCTTTTGGTAGGCAACATCAAAGACTGTCTAGGAAGGTCTCAGGGCTATTGTGTGTGCTTCAGATTAGCCATGTGAGGTCACTTGTGAATTAAAGCCAGGTCCTGTGTTTCCCTTGCAAGGATGATACTGCCAGGCCTTTTCTGAAAGGAGTGGGGTCAGTCTGGATTAGGAGGAAGTGTGATGTGGTCATAGTGCACCAGGATTTTCTTGTTATAGGAAAAAGATTTCAGGTCCAGAAATAGCGTTTTACAGATCAGGTGGGTGTTTGTAGAGCTTTTGGAAAATTACATTTCAGTTATTAAAAGGTGAGACAGTATTATCAGGATGGTGACAGTGTCTGGTTAGTATCAGTTGCTTGTGGAGCTGAGAGATACGTACTCCAGAGCTCAGATTCCAGCTCAGAAAAAAACATATACATATGCAATGTAAGTATGATAATACTGTTCCTAAAGAGCAAAACACAAAACCACACAGTTAAATATGCATCTGAATTACATCAACAACAAGATTAACTGATGTTTTGCTGACTCACAAACCTAATTGAACACCCGAGTGATTACGTAGCTGAATAGTTTATCAGTGCTGTGGGTTTTTTTCTTTGCATTGTTATAAGATTTTTCCCTTGCTTGATGTACCTGGCGGTGAGAAACAGAATGCCTTTTTACAGGTAATGAGAACACAGGTCTGAGAGCTCAGATCCACAGTTTTGTATCTCAAATCTGTGACAAAGGCATCGTAGAACTTAACTGATTAGTGTTGCTATAAAAATAAATATGATCAAATTATCTAAGGAAAATAGATGAAAAATGCCACAAAACCCCGTACATTTTTAATCTACAGAAATGATGTGTAAGTAATTGATGAATAAAACCTGATCAGTCCAGGTCTCTTATACAATTGTATGATAGTTTTACAGATAGTTTTTCATGTTACAGACATTATTCAAACCCTGAGTCCTATTTCTAGTTGTACGCAACATTTGAAAGGAAATCTTTACACTTCTTTATCTGATATACCACACAGTAAATATGACTAATGATTACGTAAGGTATTAGACATGAAATACCAGGTATGATAGGTCAAAAATATAGTAGACCTAGACTATTGTTTCAGTTATTGCAAAAACATGCAGTAATCTGGCTTTTTGTAATAGACCACATTTCAAGGAAACATCCCAGGGAGCAACAACATGCTGTGATTAAGGATGCCAGGTGATTGCAACAGGGGACTAGAAGTCAGCATTTAACTCCACTCAGAGCTTCACTGCTGACTTGCTATTTAGTTACTTTTCAGACCACAGTTCAGCAAATCAGTTACATTTGGGTTTATCATTAAATACAGGCTAAAGCATTATTAAACTTAAAATAGGAGAAATGTTTTCTACTTCACTGAGGAACTATTCTCAACTGGAGGGAAAAAACCCAAACCAACCCTCACTTTACAATGAAGAAAACACTGAATTTGTGGTCCTAGGTTTTCAGGGCTTATTAGCTCCTGTATTAGTGGAGATACAATCTGTGTTAAAGGGATGAATAGTTGGTTTATAAGTAAAAAGTTATAATTATGCTGCAATTGATAGTTATTTAGCAAATAATTATTCAAGTTGACAAGAAGGTATAACACAAAAATTTTAATGTGTTTGAGCCTTTCCAAAATTTCATTTTTATCAATGTGAAATAAAAGGAAGAAACCACAGCTAGTAAATACTTACTTTCAGCTTTAAATGGCATAAAGAACATGAAATCCCTATTATTTATACCAGTGTTCAACCCCTATCTAACATGGAGACAATCAGTTTTAAGTTCGTAATGGTGCTAGGATATATTTTCCAGGTCTCACCCTGGCAGCTCAAATCTGATTTTCAGAAGCACCTTCTTTCCATATAGGCACCTAAACAAAGGCTTGACTTTCAAAAGCATCTGCTATCTCCTGGCTCCCAGTGAGGCACCCATGGCCAGATTTTCAAGTTCTTAACATACTCATTGCTGAAAAACTGGTCCATGTTGACAACCTATATGGTCAAAGCTAGCCACCTACTACTTAATTCAGCAGAGCTGCTTGGGATCTACAATGAGATCAGATTCTGATTCTGTATGTCTATGTTGTATAAATGCACATAAGTATCTTCTTCTCCTTTGTGGACGTTGACTAACTGGAAAAAAAAAAAAGAAAAAAAAAGTATTCCTATGAGCAAGAGGAGTTTTTGGAGCTCAGTTTTCTCATGAATTTGTGTTTTGAACTGTATTTTTAATTGGTAAAACAGAAATCTCTGGATTTTGTGCTTTGATAGCTGTACCTCTTTCATTTGTTGGTTTTTTGTGTGATTCCCTGAGGTCTAATAATATAGTAACCTTTCCTCCACAGAGATCCTCAGCTTTCTTTTTTTACATGGATGAGCCTTTTCATGAGACTTGCAGCATTCTACTAAATCTGAGATTTCTGTCCTTGCATTAAGCTGAACTGGCTAATGGATTCACAAAGTAGTGGTAAGGAGGATCAGCTGGAGCCTTAGACAGACACAGCATGATTGTATAGACCTTGTTTCCTGAGGAAATTAGGCTAAAAACAACAACAAAAAAATCTTATTTGCTTCATCTCTAGTAATCAGTTATTTTCTACCCAAGTGTGACTGAGTACAGTCTGCTAATCATTTCAAGAAACACAATATAAGAAAATCTTCTGAGATGGAACAGTATTTTTCTTGCCTTGCTGCTCATTACTCTTTAACACATGAACTTTTTGGCCTGAACCCCGTTCTTTTGCCTTGTTTCTCCTGCCTGCAGAATTTTTTTTACTGTCACATGGAACATTTTCCTTGGTGACATGCGATGCAAGCGAAACAATCCATCTTAACCAGTCCGCGGGGTTTAATGAGGAACTAGGACAAAAATAGGGTTTTCCTAACTTGAAAGATGTTATTTTTTTGCCCAGTCTAATGCTACAGGAGTAAGTGATATGTGGCCCTGTCGTCTACTGCTGCTTCTGCCTCGGATCTGGAGGCCTCACTGCAAGCACTTCTCCAGGATGGGTCTCTACAAAACACTGCTTGGGCCATGGGGGTCTTTGCCTGTGTCTTATTGACCGAGGTGGTAGGCTTGCCAGGGTAGGCTCGAGCCAAATTTGTTTTCCTTCTTTCGAGGTCACCTGGTGCCTTTTCTCTGTGGGAATGGGGTAAGTGAACCTTCCCTGCAGAGCGCAGCAGATTCGGCTGTGGGAGAGCGAGGTTTGCTAGCAACACAATGAAAACAGTGTAAACAGAAAAAGAAATTGTTTGTTTAATGAACACACTTTGCATAAAGTAATCTAGCAACTAACCAAGATAAACAGCTTTAGTTACAGAGAGGAAACAAATGTTTTCATGGTATAAAAGACATCTTGTGAGTCCTTCCCTAGGGCACAAGTTCCAACCCACTTGCTATTTCAAGAAAGAAAGAGATCTTTCTCTACCACTTTCAGAGCCCTTCCTCCAATTCCAATTTTTGGTAACCATATGCTCACTATTCGGGAAAGTTCCTGCCCTGATATTCTTCAGTCCAATTTGCCAGCTACCTGTTCATATTAATGTTTCGATTTATTGACCCTCTTTAAAGTCTTCTCTTAATTAGAAAAAAAAAATCTCTCTTTTTAATATAATTTAATGTTCAATCAGCATAAGGGCATGGTATACTTATTCCTTCACTAAGATAAATATCAGAGAAAACCAATGATTTTCCTTGAGTTGTTGATCTATGCAAATCAGAACAACTGTGTTTTCACTAGGATTTTCTGAGTGGTATTTTTTCCTCTTTTTCTTTTTTTTTTTTTTAAACAAATTTCAGTTCTTGGTCCAGCTCACCATGAACTGATTCCAGGTTTTGTTTTTTTGTTTGTTTTTTTTTCCAGAACGCAAGCAGATACAGTAAATACAGATATAACTTCTGCTGCTCAATATAACATCTTTCTTACTAACTTCCATGCAGCATAGTGTTGTTTCAGTTTGGTCTGTTGCCTTCAGCAGTTTCAGTAGATATTTCTGCTGCAGACTTTGGCTGTAGTTTCCCATTCTGTGGTACTGTTGCCACAAGTTCTATGTGTTCATTAAAATGCATTGCCACAGTTTTTGTTTTAAACCAAGTATTCACCTTGACTAAAGTCTAAGAGATAGCCCGCTGAGGATACAACATGCTTTGAGAGTTGTTTTTCTGATGTTTAACATTGCCCAGAGCTTTATCTTGCCCTTCAGAAACCAGGTAGAAGCTTTCTGATTGCTTTGGTTCACTTTTTATCAGGAAAGGTGGTTTTGCTTGCCTGGGTGGAGTACTCACTAGTGTTTGTAAAGCCTGCTTTGCATTAGAAACTTTTGCTAGTATAAGTGGTGTCCCTTAGAAATGTGCTATTTGGCGACGTTTGATACTGGCAACAGCCCTAATGTGGACACAGAACTGGCAGAAGTGCTTTTGCTGGTATACATTATACTGAGGGTTCTGGAATCAGTAAAACAGCCAAAATGGCTTTTGCCAGCATAACTATACTATTAAACATTTTCTAGCATAGACCTGGCAGAAACCCAATTTTCATCCCCACACCTCTCTTGGTTATTAAACGTTATTTCATTGGGAGGTATACTCAAGCTACTACGCCATGTATAAACATCTTTGGCCACAATATTCTCTGCCATGGAAGTTTTTCTTAACTGGGGGGGGGGCGAATATATTTGACCATGTGTGAGTGGCTTTTTTATATCCAGAATGGCCTGACATTGTACCTTTGTTTCCTCTCACACATGCATGCATAAATTGTAGTGTAGTGGCCACAGCTAATTTTCAGTGGAAATAATTGTACAGGTAACTGTCACGTAGCCTAGGGCTTACGGTGCCCCTCTTTTAATGGTTTGATGGGCAGGGGGTTCATATTTGTTTTCTCATGAGCTTTAGGAACAACTGAAACAAACGGGATGAGAACAATATCTAATGTACACTGAAGCCTTGGTGTTTATCATTCTTCTGATGAGAACTGCAGCAAAACCGAGATCAGGTCCAAAAAGATATGCTACTTTCTGCCCCAGCCATTCAATCTGTTGCAGGCAAATAAAATATGTTTACAGACAGAACCAAAGTGAGCCCTTTGACCCAGCAATAATTGCTAGGTTTAGCTGACAAAATATGTAGTTACTTAAACAAACAAACAAAAAGGAAAAAATCAGTGGAGTGGAAAGCACATACTGTAATCAAATGAAACGTGAAGACATGGCTGCCACTTCCCATACAAGTTATGTTATGTCAAGCCAGAATGTCAAGCTCCCAAGCTTTCCAGGATCCTGCCACCACTACCAGTAAGGCTGCAAAAGCCAAAGGATGTGGCTTGGCAGCATTCACTCACTTCCAAAGTGAGGTAAGTATCTCATGATGTTGCTTGTGCCCTGGAGTTGGCAGCCCTGGTTGCTGCAGACCAGCTCTTCTGCTATCGCTACTCTAGTTGCTGCATTCACGTGGACTGACCCATCATGTCCAGCGTTCATCCAAGGATTCCTACGTACACGTGTTCCCAGCTTCCAAACTTTACATCTCAAAATTAACCTCATAGCTCCTGCTTCTGTCCCAAAATATTCTTCTCCAAATTCCATTGATTTCAGTGACGGAAATATATCTGAGAAGTGGATTGAGCTTAGCAAACAAAAAATGTGAAAAATATATTTCCAAATGAGCCTGCGAGCATCTGCTATTGCTTTTGTCTGCATGTACACCATGTGGGTTTCCACTGTACGCAAACAGTGCAGTTAATTAAACACACGAAATTGCGTATTAAATGTCCACATACTACTTAGCATTCCTAAGGCCTAACAGTCTAAATTTGTTTTCTAGAAGACTTTGCTTTGAAAATGAGTCAACCTGCAGAAAACCACAGTGTCCCATCAAATGATGTACAAAGAAAAGTTGTTGCAGAGTATGGGTTTCAGTGGAGTCTGGAAACGGAAGCTGACTGGTCAGATCTGGTTTTGGAGAGGTAGCAGAGTATGCAGTACTGTCTTTTAAAGACCTATTTTAGATGCCTTCAAGGTTAACTCTGTCATGCAACAAGACAGAAGTGGCAGACTTTAATAAAAATGTGGGAACTAATAATTGATCACCCTTGTACAGAAAACCCAGATAGACTATGTCAATACTCAAGCCCTTTTCTGAGGCCCAGAGGTGAACTGAAATCCAGTAGATGCTTTATGTGGTTCAGCAGGGTCCCACCTGCAGGGTCCCACAAAGCTATGGGTACAAATATCCTCCATGGTGATTTTCTAGCTGAGAAACAGTTGAGAAGCACATTAGACTGAGTTTTGATTCATCCCTACAAAAATGGATGTTAAACACCATCAGCCTAAACTTCAAGTCTTTCTGTTTAAGGTAAAATACCACTAATATTTTTAAAATTATTCTTTGAATCATAAGAATGGTTTGTCAAAAACATCTGGCTCTGAAAATACTTCTACTGGGAACCAACTTTTCTGCTATGAGCTAATGGTCTATTCAGAGAAATAAAGTAAGGGAAAAGTCTTATCTAAATGGAAATTTTAAGGAGTAGTCTGAGATGACAGAAAAGGGGTTGAAATTTAGAGCTTAAGATACCAAGATCTTAATGTATTATTAAATTATATTAGTATAACAGTGAGTCTTGACTGGTTCGGGGTGTCATTGTCATTATTATTAGAGACACACGATAGACAGTACCTATCTCAAAAACCCCAGAAAATGAAATATATAACAAAAATTAAATACTTGCTTTCTTAATAGCTCTGAGTAAGCCACTTTATAGAAATGTTTCCCTTCTCCTTCTGGTGTCTGACAGGGCTTTATCTGTCCCACATTTTCTATTTCCAGATCTTGAATTTCTAAACTACACCTTTAGAGAGGCAGTCAGAGTAGAAATTACTTAATTTTTCTCTAACAGGTAGTTTCAGTGCGAAGTGAATAATCCTGCTGTGTTATTCGAACTTCTTGCTTCTGATAGCAGGACAGAGCTCTCTTCAACAACAAATCTAGTTGGTTAAAGCATTTGGAGATGGGGCATCTCTTTTTTCATCTTTGTCACAGTCAATGCCTTACTTTATTATACAAAATAGAAGAGATTCCCACCCCAAAATCCCATATGGTCAGGTTGGAAAGGCTGTTTTCTGGATCATGGGGAGGTGGGAATTGTTCAGTTCTCTGAAGGAACTGAATGGTGCTGCGATGGATTGACCACTTAGTTGAAAAGGCGTTGGCACCATTTCAACTTCATTTATTTTCCAGACGAAACTATTTGCTGAGTTTCACCGCACTTTGCTACCAGTCCTGGTCAAACAAAACCACTTATTTTGGCAGGTAGCTTATTTGGTGGAAATTGTGCACCAATATTGACACTATCTCCTCCATAAGCAACCTGGATTCTGTCTTTCTCCGTTTTTTTATCCTATTTGATTTATACTTCAGCTTTTTGGAGGCAGGCTTAGAAAGCCTGTGAAGCCTATTTTCATCAAAGGGGAGTTTCAGCTGTGAGTCCTAAGTGCCACAAAAACACAGGTAACAAATAACAACAGGACAGGCAAATCATCTCTTCTCCAACTCCTTGTGACGTTCCTGGCACAAAGACCATTTATCTTATCTCTCTGTGGCTATAATCTTTGTCCCTCTAATCTTTACCAACTTTATCCTACAAAATGCCGAAATCACTGAGAAAAACACCTGCAATGTAACATCTGGGAAAACTTGCTATTTTCTCAAGCTCATGGGGCCAAAAAGGAACTCTTCCCCCCTCCTCCCCACAAATGTCTCTGCTTTCCCTCCTCTGTAGATGTCTTCTTGGGCTGTTGCCACCCCTCCTTCACTTGCTTCCTCATACCCAGTTGTCTGATTCTCTCACACACACAGAGATGCCCAAACCGGTCATACAGGTTCACTAGACTTTGGTCACTGTATTCATTGCCTGTAAATCTAATTATTTCTAACCTTGATCTGTATCAGAAGGCCATCCTTTGTCCCCCTCCCAGCAATTCAATATATCTTCAACATGGCGTGTGAAAGTAGAAAACCCTAACTCTCTTCCAGTGGCATACAAAGAGCACACCCTTCCTTCCTTTCTCCTCTGCATGCCTGTCTCTCCTCCCTAAGGCAAAACTCCCACACCACCTCTTCTGGTTTCAGGTGTAATCATAAACCAGCTGAAGGCAATTATGGGTAATGTAGTTCCATCACTCCCTCCTGTCTGTTTGAACAAGTGGTGCCAGGTACCTGCTAGACTGCACATTCCAGCAGGCATTGCTCAGCACCCCTAAGAGAGAGGTGCACCAGGCGTGCTCCCAGGACCTACCCGAACCCTGAGCACACCAGATTTTTTCAAAGACGGAGCAAGAATAAGTGCTCCTTCAACAGTGCCAATGTCTTGAGCAATGACATAATTTGGATCTAGGAGAAAGCTCTTGGTCTCCAGAATGGTGAGTTTTCTTTTTTTTCTTTCAAGTTTCTTTTGCTGCTTTTGTTTAAAATACTTTGGGAGGTCTGAAATATCAGAGTAGTTTTTTACCTAGTACTAATGCTGCAGTCTGATACTCTCCTTTTGGCCATAGCTAGTGCGAGGTGCTTCTGGAAAAGGTGCAGAACCCGTGTACGTTTTGAATTGCACGCTATTGTACCCTAGGGTGGTTTGGGATGTGTAGGGAAAGGCACAGTGCTTGCTAAGTGCTGGTGATTGCCTTTTCTGAGAGCATAAATAATGGTGAACCTCTTACAATTTTAAATCAACCAATATTGAGCTGGCCTTCTCTTTTTTCTTTTGTGAAATAATGTAGGGGGTGTGTGTGCATGAGTGGCTTTTTTTTTTTTTTTTTTGGTTGGTTGGTTGGTTTGGTTTTATTGAAGCACTATATGAATTGAAATACTCCTCTCCATGCACACAGCAGTTGGACTGGCCCCTGGCTTTGTGAGTTGGGGATCAGGAGCATGCAATAGGATGCTGAACACTGCATAACAATCCTCCCTGCTAAGAAGGCGGCCATTAGAAATCAGAAAAAAACAGAGTTTAAAGAGGATATATACTTCTGAAGTTTAAAAAAATTCACTTTGTATTAAAAGAATCCTTGAAAGGTAGTATCTCCCAGCTAAATGGAGGCTAGACCTCCATGGAGGCAAGACCTATCATGCTGACAAACCTTGAACCAACTCCCTTTATGGCTAAAAAATGACAAGCAGAGCTGGCTGGTCTGTTTGAAAATAGAAATATTTAAATGAAAAACAAGAAAGAAACAGTTCTTGTTCTCTTCCCACCTGTTATTACTACTCAGCTAATAACACTTCTTTGATATAGATTTTTTAATTTAAGGGGACAGATCAAAATTTTAACAGCTTGGGAATAATTTTTGACTGGCTTTGCTAAGAAATGGCAATAGGCATCCTCCTGAGTAAGTGAGAGAGGGAGGAAAGAAGGGAGAGGATCATTTGTACTGGGTAAATCTTGGGAGGCACAAATTGCCACACTGGCAACACTTTCCCTAGCCCAAACCCATGCATTTGACAGTGGTTAATATGAAGTGCTCCAACGCTGAACTTACACACTGAAACCGGTTGCATAGTGTCTGTGTTGGGTGGGAGATATATGATGGGATTTACAACACAAGTGCTATCTGTTTATTGTCATGCTAGAAGCCACAGAATTGTGTTTACCTTGGGTACATTAAAACCAAGGAATACCTACAGTCGTATTCACTAAACTATATAGTACAACAATATCCTGTGGGAATGTGTTCAACAGGCTAATTATATGTTGCAATAGAAGGTTTATTGAGCATTTAAATGTTTGGTTTAAAATGGTGTGTTGTCTCTCTTCCCCCTTTTTCTCCCCTTATTATGAGAATGGCTAATTAGGTTCAATTGTCCACTTCTTTATTCTTCAGCTGCCTTTTAACTCTTTATCATAGTGATTTTCAGCCTGTGGCCCAGTAATATTGGTGTTTGGTAGACTGTCTCTGAGAGATTGTATGAAGGGCATCCAAGGGAAGACAAAACTTTGAAATTCACTATCTCTGAATTTCGATGCCTTTCCTCTCTATTTTCCACAACAGAGAAACTCAAGCTCCTTGAGTAACTACACGTGTTTATGCTACTGTAAACTTTGGCATAAGTCCCTGCAAGGAAGTCCACTCTTGAAATATGAATACAAAAGAGGTGGAAGAAACACCAAAAGCACATACAATGCAGAAATATAAATCATGTTGTTGTAAAAGACTTGCTTGTTGGACAGAACAGCCAATTAGTCAACCTAATCTGATGGTCTCTAAAGGATGTCCTCCTGTCTGAAGAGCTGAGCTTTATGGCAGTGGCAGCTGCAGTACATCAAACTTCTGCACGACAGACTATGGTGTGTACTTGCAAAACAATTTGTGAAAGAATAAGCAAAGCTCTGTCTGGAACCATAGGCTTTCCCACCCCTCCTCCTACAAAATACTGCATAGGATCATAAGTTACCCCACAGATCCCACAATGGGAAATAGAACATAACTGGAGAGGAGAAAAGGAGCTATTTCAGTAGCATCCCTTTCCTGATGTTCCCATACTCTGCTACTACCACAAAAAGTTTAGCCTAATTTGACCTTCTATCTTTTTAACTTCTTCTATGGAAGCCTTTTCCTCTCATCTCTTACCCTCTTTCTTGAATTCTTTTCAGTTCATCTCCTTCAACTCTGTAGTTTCAGGAGTAGATAGGTTTTTTCCAGAAACTGAATTCCGGAATAAAGGTGAGGTCATATACTCATGGAAAACATATATATGTATTAGCTCTGTAATATTCTACCATATTTTCATCTGCTTCTCCGTACAGACCAGTATCTTATTTACATTTCTGCACATTGAGCAAACATCCTTGTTAAACCACTGAGGATCATGCTTAAACTTTTTCTGAGAACCTACAACTAGCTTAGAAATCAACATGTATGAGTAATTTTAAATTGCTCCTCCGAAAACACCCCTTCATGTTCTTATCTACAGCAAACTTAATCTTATGCTGTCTAATCTATTAGGCTTTCCAGTAGTTCTTCGGAGTCTGCTCTGGTGTTAATGACCTCAGTAATTTCGGTTTGTGAGCAAACACTGTCATATCACTCTCCAGTGACCTTCCCTTCCCACCCACCAGAATTTATTCAAAGTGCCTATTGTATAATTCGGTAAGTGGACGCACTGGAGCACTTTCCTATCAAGGAGCAGTGGTGAAGTTGAATCAGGGTTTTGAACCACTGAAAACTTCAGAAAACTGAAACAAAGTTTTATAGCTTGCAGCAACTGATGTTTTGGGCTCTGGTTTGGTGTCCTCATGGTGGAGAGGAAAAGCTTGTAGGTTTGGATGTATCCAGGCATCCTTTTCAAGGAATTTTATAGGAGGCATATACCGCTTAATTTCTGTAACAGTAGGAGTCCTTTCCTTGAGTAGCTGAACTTCACCTTGAAAGCCAGCCTAATCAGGAAGAAGTTGGCTGATTATTTAGCTGAAAGCTGCATTATATATCCCCAAATGCTGTCTCCCCCTTGCTGTGCGGGTGACTCTGCAGGCTGTAATGCTCTGGAAACCCAGTGAGTATTCTGGCAGCCCGGAAGAGAGTCTTCTAGGTCTTCTGCTTGGGATGTATATTCACAAAAGGCTTTGGATGACAATTATTTAAGTCCAACATCACTTTGCCATTTTCTTCAGCTTTCTCAATGGGGAAAGGATTTTTTTCAATTATTAGAGGAAGTCTGCCTTCACTGGAGTCTCAGAGTAATTAATAATCTTTGTGTTCCTCTTTACAACATACCTGTGAGATGGGGAGCTGCTGTTTTACTTTGGGTAAGTTCTTGCACTACATTTAAGCTGCTGTAATGGCTACCTGCTGCTGAACGGGGTAGTCCCATTTCTCATACCTTGCCATTACTTCCCACAGGCCAGCACAGACAGGTGAATGCTGACTCATTGTGCCTGGGCCAGCTCCCTGTGAGATGAGATAAGCACCAGTGTTGATGCAAAGGAGATGTAGGACTGCTGCTTTCTGGAACAGCCAGCCAGCCACCCAGTCAGATGGCATCCCCAAGAGCAGGCTTAGCCTCAAGCGCAATGCCAGATGATCTTGTCTCTTGTCTAATACCTTCAAAATTTGGGAGATTTGACTCTGTTTCTATCCCAGGCTTGCTCTGAATTAATTCTTTAATCTCTGTCTCTGTCTCCATGAAGGCATATAATACTTCCCTGCATTAAATGCGAGTTCACAAGTATTTAAATTGATTCGAAAATGTATTGGCTCATACTTTAGTCTGCACTGACCTCTAGTTAGATATAATGGTATTAATTCAGGTTGCATCTTTACTACTAATATGAACTGCCAACAGCCTTGCTTGTCCATTGCGCCAGTCATCTTGCAATCATGCCAAAGCAAGCAGCTCCTTTCCCGCTGGCTTCAATAGGCTGTATCATCAAACATTTGTGCAACAACTAGACAAGGAGTTGTTCGAGTTCCCACCTGAGCCTACATCTGTAAAAACCCCCAAAGTTTCACCAGTAGACTTGAAGCTTGTGACCCATCAGTCGCAAATCCTACAGCCTAATTTTTGTCCTATAGTCTAATCCGGACCAAACTTTGGATATGTATTTACATGGAAAATAAGCTGTATTTCTGCATCTGCTAAGCTGCGTAATTAAAAGGAAATGACTGTGTCTGAAATAACTGGGGGGAGGGGCAGCTGGCAAGACTTTTAGGTGGTTTGTTTTTATTCATACATGACCTCATGCAATACCAACTCTGAGCCCTGGAGAAAAGCCTATGATGCGATGATAACCTTTTTATGAGTTCACTCCCTCTGATCCACTAGCCTTAATTTAACAGGATCTCTGTGGAGGTGGGAGGGTGTGACGCAGCAGAGACACAAGAATTCTCAATTTATTCATAGTACTGCCCTAATTCCTGCAGCTCAAATTGTCACCTGTTGCTCTGTGTGAAATGACAATGTTACGAACATGAGTAATGCCAGTTTGTTCTTCTGCTCAGTGATTTTATTTTTTTTTTCTTTTCTTTCTTTCTTCTTCCTATTTGAAATTTGGTCTGTTCTTTAGTGTGGACAGTAGTTCTTCAGCTCTGGACTGAGACTGTTAACTTGCTTCCAATAAGTTGTCTACAACCATCAAGTGAAATGAATAACATCACAAATATATTTGTAAAATTTCATTGGTTTTTCCAAGGAAACATCTAAGAGTCCTCAGCAGAAGCAGCTTCTGATTGAAGTGTTTGTTCATAACATCTGTCTTAAGGGGTGAGAAGAAGAAAGCTAAATTCAAACCTGTCCCCTCACTTTCCGTACATAGGACAAACTGACAAGGAGCAAAGTTAACTAGTCCTACAGCTAGGTGGTACACAGGACATAGGTTACACTAATTGAACCAAGCTTAAAAGCCTCCAAGCTAAACTCCATATAGTTTTGAGGAGAGTATGGGAAGCTAGCGTGGCTTCCCCAGTGAGATAACTGCTTTTTTTTTTGGAGCACTCAGAAGTGTTTGGACTCTGAAGTATTTGTGTGATTCTAGTTGTAAATGCTTAATGCATGCATCATCCTAACATAAATAATTTCTTTATCTCATCAGTGGAGAGCAAGAGGTGCATTTAATAGTGCTCAGAGTTACCTTTTTGTCTGCCAGAGCACAGGTACTTACACTCTGCCAGCCAGATCCCACCCACGGTTATTTGCCTGGCTTGCACTGTCAGGTGGGTACTAATATGGCTGGGCAGAAAAGTGTTACTAACCTGGAAAATATGTAAGAGAGCCCCTCGCACCTTGGAATTCCCTGGTATATTTTTACAAGTAATGATTGTACTCTAGTTGCAAAACACACAGGCAGGAGGTACTGTATGCACTGCTGATGGGCTCCCCAGAAAAGAATTTCTCTAGACTTTTTCTCATCTCATGTAGTATATGGTAGCAGAAACAGAAGGACTATTTGCTTGAAGTCTGAACTTAATGGAAGTTGCATACACCATCACTGTGGTTTGTTTTTTTTTTTAAAGTAATAAATGATCTCAGATTTCTACGTTTGGCTCCCGGTCAGTTGTTTTGCCAAATAAATGAAAACATGGGAGGGAGGAAGTAGTGTGAGGTGTGTGTGTATATGTCAGTAATTTTCTGCTACCTGTTATACGTAGCTACAGTTTACTTGTATCTGATTTTTGAGATGTGATTTCTGCTCATAGCTGGAAAGGGAGGCCAAACCTAGCAATGCCAAAGGCTGTCAGGAGGTGTAATGAATATCTGCCTTGCTCTCCAGTTAATTGCCTTTTCAGGGTGTGAACACTTTGGGACAGAGGAGGGCTCTTGTGATATTTATGCAGTTACCTTCAAAGCCCGGGTGTTGATGGCAGTTTTCTTCCCATGGCACTCGCACGTCCTGTGCTCTGGCACTGATTTCCTGAGTGGTCTGAGACAAGTTGTTTGGAGATGGATTTTTAAGGGGTTAGCACATGCTTAAGCTGTTCTTATGGTAGGAGTGGAAGACGCTGGAATGTGGCTATCAGTCTCTTTGTGTTTTAGTCTTTTCACCTGTAAATTTGTCTATCTCCATTTTCCCCCCATCCCTGCCCTTCCTTGTGTTGTGCATTAAACAATCAGTTCCTTGTGAGCAGGCTTGGCTTGCTATGTATTTGTAAAGAGCTTAGCAGAGGGATACTATTCTAGCTATTTCTACCAGGATATAAATGAAAAGGTAAAAGAAAACCCTGGTTTTGGTCCCAACAGATTATAAACATCAGCTCTGGGACTCAAAATTAGATTTTTTTTTTTTTTAAATGGTTTCAGTTCAATAAAACATATTCACCTTGGCACAATAACAGCTAGGTAAAAGTCTGTGCCCTTGATTCTGCATAGGAAGAGTAAAGATGATTGCTTTGTTTCTTTTGGCTTTGAAATCTGTGAATAAATCAAATTTAGTGATTCTGAAACAGTCTGGCAACTATAAGAGCTGCCAGGTTTTGAGCTTCTATGCCTGTGTTGCCAAAATCTGTGGGTCTCAAGCCCTGTTCCTCTTGGGGACAGGTAGACCTGAGAGGCTGAAAAACCTACACATTTCCTAGGTGGCAAACCACCTCTCTCCTAATATGGAGAAAGCGGAGTGAAAGCTCACTCTCTTTCCCTCTGGGCAAAAAGTTCACGTATGGATTATGGGATAAGCCTTAGGGTTTTTTAATGCTAATCTCTAAAGAACTTTAAAACAAAATTACTTGTGTGGACACTAGTGATTCAGCATACTGAGTGATGACAGCAGACATTGACTTACCATTGTAAAATCTTGCTAAAATCAGCAATGTGAGATGAATTTTACATGGTAAAATTCGTCTATCTGAACTAACTTTCACAATAGAACAAACAGTTTAGTTATGTTTGTCAAGACTGTCTGGGCATACAGTCATTTCTGTTTGGTGTGAAATTGAGTGAAATCTCCTGAAGTTCTGAAGGTTAGAACTTGTACCAAATTAGACAAATATCTTTACATGTTCTTACTGATGGTCTGCTGACTGATAATTCTCACTTCTGGCGGATGTGACCTAGTGTCGTGGTTTAACCCCAGCCAGCAACTAAGCACCACGCAGCCACTCACTCTTCCCCACCCAGTGGAATGGGGGAGAGAATTGGGGAAAAAACAAAAGCTCGTGGGTTGTGATAAGAACAGTTTAACAGAACAGAAGGGAAGAAACTAATAATGATGATAATAATAACAATAATAAAATGACAATAAGAATAATAATAAAAGAATTGGAATATACAAAACACGTGATGCACAATGCAATTGCTCACCACTTGCTGACCAATGCCCAGTTAGTTCCTGAGCAGTGATCCCCCCCAGGCCAACTCCCCCCAGTTTATGTGCTAGACATGATGTCTCATGGTATGGAATATCCTGTTGGCCAGTTTGGGTCAGCTGTGCTAGCTGTGTCCTATCCCAACTTCTTGTACCCCTCCAGCCTTCTTGCTGGCTGGGCATCAGAAGCTGAAAAATCCTTGATTTAGCAACAATTGAAAACATCAGTGTGTTATCAACATTCTTCTCATGCTAAATCCAAAACATAACACTATACCAGCTACTAGAAAGAAAATTAACTCTACCTCGGCCGAAACCATGACACATAGGTCTACAATAACTAACAGAAAAACACTACATTATAGAGGTTTTTTAGATCATGATGATTCAAGTTCTGAGTAAAGTTGTACACATTTCTGCTTATTACAGACAAAGCAACCTATAAAAATATAACCCTGGACTGCAATCTGTTAGGAGCTGACCTAAACTAACTTCATGCTGGACAACATTTGGACCATGCACCTCCAAAAATACTTGCCAAATTAAAGTTTAGATTAAACTTTGGAAGCTGAACATATTTAATTTGGGTTTTGATTTTCATACCTCATGCTTGTCTTTCCCTTTTTGTACTAGATAGCTCTTTGTTGGAGAATCCTATGTTCTGCAAATATCTGCCTGTCATCATCAATGACCTGAAACATAGAAGAATAATTGTCATAAAAGGGAGTCTGAAAATTTCATCCAATAAATTGCACAGCCAGGATTACACGTGTCTGTAGCAAAGAGATATAACAGGAGTCTCCTGTTTTGATATAGCCAAGGAAAAACTTCTTAAGCAAAGTAGCTTGCCATCACAAATCAAGGTGTGTGTTTGATTTGACGTTTATAAGTTAAATGTTAAAATGATATCTACATGTTATGACAGTTGTATACTTTAATCAAGGAACTCCTGCAAGTGATAGCAAGGATACACATGCAATGGTAGGAGTGAGCTGCCTGATCTAAACACTCTTTCAAGTGCACTGTAAATGTGTTGTGTATGTTGGTCTCTGTAGAAAACTCATAAAATAACAACTTTGGTTAGAAAAAACCTAAACAGTAGAATTTTGAATGTGTGATTCTGTGCTATTTCACATAACACAACACACTTTTTGAACCCTTATTAACTTGAGAGGTAGGAGCTAGTTAAAGGTGCAAAACTCGAGACTTGCTGCCAAGGAGGTGAGATGGGTAGGGAAACGCTTTGATCATCAAAGTCAGTGACCTTTTGGAAAAGCTGTGAATGCCTCCCACGTTTCAGTGCAAATGGAGCAAGGACAGTAAGCTCATGAAGATGAACCAGAAAAAGTGTTTCTTTAAGGTTGGCATTTGAAAGGTGTTGCTGAATAGACGGAATTCTCTGAGCTACTGCATGGCAGGTGCCTTCAGGCTCCTAATTAGGAAAGTCAAAGTACTAAAATCTGTTACAAGTATGGACTGGATTTCAGCTTATTTCATTTGTAACCTTGTACCTAGTTCCTTTCTGTCTGAAGCAAACATTACTCTGCTATTACTGATCAGACTGAAACTGGCCAGCAAGAGGAACTCCAGCTTCATGGAAGCATTGATGCCAAATGAAATGGCCTGTGCTGGTACCTGTAGGGACTTTGTGCCCTGGGCTGTTTAGTGATATTTGAGATGGTTGTCTGTTCCTTTCAATCTGCTATAGCCAATGTATGGGACACTGTTGGTAGTTCCCTCCAACCGGGAGAGATTAGCCTCCCCTTCTGCAAGACCGGCTGTCAAGAAAAACTCAACTCTAGGCAGTGCATGAAAATTTCCTTTCAAAGTAATAGATGTGAAATTAATGTAGTTTTGCATGATGTTTAAATGTCCTAGTGGTCTCAAATCCATTTTCTCTAACTCTGTAGTCTGACAATAGCCTATATAGCAGTTTCACTTCATATACCAGGTGATTATTCTTTCTAGTGAATAGAGCATCATATGGCTGCAGAGGTGGTTTTGGATGATAAATGATGCCCAGGGTTTTTCTGTGTAGGAAGCCAGTGAGGTCAAAGAACAGCAGCCTTTTCGGAGGCTTAATAGTATGAAATACTGAGCTTGCTCAGTCTATATGAAATTGGAAGATGATCATGCTCAGTGTCTGTGAAGGGTGAGACAAAGCAAAGGATTGACACCAGGATCTTCACAGGGCTGGACAGTGGCCAGGTCTTGCAGACACTGCCAGATCAGTGAAAATGAATTTACTGCATGGAAAAATTCTTGAAGGAGTGCAGTACTGACTGGAGTTGTGGGGGCTTTTTTTTTTTTGGGGGGGGGTGAAGCGAGGGGAGGGACAGGGAGAGGAACAGACTGGGGGAATCTGTAGATAACATATTGAAATGCTGTGATTATACCTAAGAGTTACTGATCTGCAGCCCCCCACTTTTGCTAGAAAGGCAATAACTTCAGCTGTAGTGAAAAATAGTGAAGTTTGCCAATGCAGCATAAATGAAATAGAAAAACTGGGTGCACATTTTGAACTGATAGAGTATAATCCACAGCATTTCTGAATCATGTTCCTGAAGATTTTCTGCAGGGTTATCTGAGAGGCACTGTTCGGGAATTTGATAAGTTTGGTTTTAGTCCCATGTTCTGAGCAACTTGTGACTGCATCACTCCAGTCATTATTTTTATTTGAGGGTATCAGCCAGATTTGTTGGGGCATATGAAAATTTTTCTTCAACTAAACTGACTGTTTTTTGTGTATAAAAGGATGAAATTTATGATAATTTAGGGGTTGCTTTTGGTTTTTTTCCCCCTTTGATGTGTGACTTGCGTGGAGAGTCTTCCTTATTATAGAGCTTGAGCCACTGACCCCCTCGTTTTCTGTGCTATGCTAATTCCCTCCACATCTCCAACACAGTGTCATAGCCAGTAGACCTGTGTGGTGTTAGGGAAGGAAATAAGAAAGAAGGAAGCAACAGCTTTATGCATTCTTTCTCTTCTCACCACTGCCATAATAAATGCAAAGAAGAAATAACATCAAGTGCTTTCTTCATAGCAAATGGCATGGAAAGATGTTATAGAGCTGAGTGGGGAAGATTTCTTGAATGGGTAGTCACCCATCTGTGTATAGTGCCTGCTCATGCTACTCCTGAGCAATTGCAGCTCTCTCAGCGGCTTCATTAAATTTTGCCCTCAAAAGTCAGTAATGTTGGCTCAGAAGGAAGAGCTGGAACCAGCGGGGGAGGTAGGGTGCCTGTAGCAGCCTGAGGGGTAAGGCTATTAGGAAGAGCAAGCTGGAGCTGCGCTGTTGCTTTTGGGGGTGAACAGAGACAATGGGAGGTTAAAGTCTGCATAGAAATGCCTGGGCTAGCATGGGAGACTTCTGTGGTTCATTGTACGAGTTCATTGATGGATTTTGAAGGTCAGCTAACTGGCTGGTGAGAACCTCAGGAATGTTTTCTGCCTCTGAGCCCTCCAGTGAGGCAGGACAAGGGAATACACAGCCTTAAAATGCTTTCAGTGGGTAATACTATACATTGCAATATAATAGTGTGCTTTTCCTAGATGGGAAAACTAGCTTTTCACTGAGGTATTGCATCCAGACTAATGGTATGCATCACACGAGGGAGAACTGCTGCTGGAAAGACAGTTGGACGCTGTGATGAAACGGAGAGAATGAAGATGGCCAAAGAATATTGGGACTGGAGGAAGAGGAGACCTGGAACAATTTTCTCACACAATTCTTACTTTCACTTCTGAAAAAGATAAGAAGAGAAAATCTTTGAAGTGTGACTTTGTCAATGCTGCGTAAAAATGGATGAGATTGGACACATCGTTCTTCTTATCGTACCAAACAGTAAGGAACAAAAGTATAGATGCCCTCTTCTCAACAGGTAGGAATAGACGGCTCAATCAATGAGCCTGTAAGGCAGCTAGATTTAAGAACTAAATTTAGACACATAAGGGCATGCAATTTGTTAGGAACTTGTTGCCTCAAATCTTCTTGAACTTGACCGTTCCTTTAGAAGAAGGTGTACCGTGATACTGTAGGCTGATGTATTTTATCTTTTTTTTAAAAGATAGAACCACTCCTATTTCGGTTATAAAACTACAAGCAATACTGGAAGCAGCTCTCCCTTTTTTTTTGTAAGTAGCACTTACTTCTTCCTCTGAAATATGTAGTCTTCTGGGATCAGAGTTGGATTATTAAAGAGGATCTGATACTGCATGGCAGTTTGTCTTCCTTTGACTTCATTTTTATTGCTGGATCATTACCATGTTAGAGTCGATCTGGCAGTCATATTATTTCAGTAGAAGTATTCTGTTAACAATACTATTAATAACAAGTAGTTAAGAGTACAATTCAGGGATTCAAATGTCCTTCATAAGTAGAGAAACTATCCATTTAAACATGAATCCTATTTGATAGAAATAAGAGGGTTTTTTGCTTGTCAAGAGCATGTGTAATTGTTATGTAAAGGGAGAGTCTGCAATATAATGAGAGGTACTGGGTTTGACTTTTAGAGAACAAAATAGATTTTTATGAATTCCACTCTTTTCTTCCTTTCAAAATTACAGTGTCAAAAATAACTTTAAAATATTGGCAGGTGTAGCTTAATGGACAGCTCAGACTATTATTAACAACACAGGCGCAAATGTTTTAAATGTGATGATATCTTGCTGCTGGAGAAGAGTTCTGACAAAACTTGGGGACTATAATTGCTATAAAAAGTAACAAAGTGCACTTTCTGCCCTATACCTTGGAAAGTGTGCCTGTGATTAAGACTCCCTCTCTGATGCTCTCTTCACTATGTTCCTAAAGTGCCACGGACTATTAAACAAGTTTTTCAGTCAAAACAGATCAATACACAAAAAATAGGTATCAGTCTTTCATTGTAAATATTATCACAATCTATCAAATGTACTATTTACGCTGTTACATATGCCCTGTGTCTGTTATGTGGTCAGTCAAGTACAGCAAAATGTAATTTGTGGATGCACTGAAGAATGATTAGGTTTACAGTTACTAAGTCTCTAAACTAACCTCTAATGACAACCAGAGGAGTCCTTGCCAAATGGATTTACTTTCTTCTACCATATTTAATGGAGTTATTTTCCCAGCACAGGTGGCTGCTTGTTTTATTCATTTTTTTCCATGTTGAGCTGGTCACATATCGCCCATCTTTCATTGTTTCTGCCCTCTCAGTATCGATCTCCCTTTACATTCCCTAGAAGAGATGGAACAAGTGATTGACTTGAGTCCTGTCCTGTCCCCCTCTCCTGCCACCCATTCATGCCCCCACCACTGGGATTTCTTCTTGGCTATTTTATGTTTTTGAAAGCTTGCCTGACATAGTTTAAACATTGCAAAACAAACTCTCTGTGTGTATTGCCATGTTACCTTATATTTTTGTGGGGATGTGTGTTTTGTGGTTTGGTTGGGGTTTTTTTGTCCCCTCCAAGTTAACCAACACCAAACCAAAGTGATTCCATATAAAAAGGTTCACCTGACTGCAGGCATTCTGATCAGGTTCAATTTACTTCAAGGTTCACATTGCATGCTTTGCCCATACATCTTCAATCTACACCTGTCCAAAATAAAGTGTCAGTATCCAAGCAGCATACTGACAGGCAATTTAGTCCTACAGTTGGATGTTCAAGACTGGGTCCTGGCACAGTGTCAGCCACATCGCTTTGTTATATCATTTTTAGCATGGAATAGCAAAAACGCCATCCTATGTGTTTGCAACATATCCAGCTGATACAGGTGCTTAAAATCTCTTGTTAATGTTAATTACAAGGGTAATTTTAAGAACTTTGCAAGTAAAACACTGGCCCTTCTCTGCAGGTGAGTTCCTTGGTGCATTCTGCTTTGCCCTGGTGCTGTGAAGGGAGCGTAGCTCTTGTAGGATTTCTGTTATCACGTCACTGGACCAGATGAGAGATTTAAATGTTGAAAGTCAAGAGGGATTTTCTCATGCCTGTGCTTAGCCCATAAATATAAAAGTAATTATTTCTATGAAACGTGTAAAGCATAAGTGCCTGATTCAGTTCCTAATGAAGAACTACTTCACTACCTGACCTGGGTTTTATTGTCTGAAAACTGTATCCTTTGCTTGCTTTCTGGGTGGGTAGTAGATATGCTATTTTCTATATATAACTAGAAGAGTGTTGAACAGTAAAATATTGCCAAAATCAAGTTTTTTTGACAGAGGAAGCTTTTTTTTTTTTTTTTTTTTTTTTTTTTAATGCCCCTGTGACTCTGAGGCATACAAAGCCTTTTCTGTTTTTTAAAAAAAGAGATTTCCTTTATTATCCTTGAAGTTAGCTCTGAGGCTGTAAATCATTCACTACTGTTTATGCTACTGTTACTTCTGTCCCCCACCACTGCTTCCTGCTCTCAAGACCACAGCTTATATCTGTCCCTCTGCAAAGCTGACTTTTGGCATTAACAGGCAGAGACATGAGCCTTTCCTGGGGAAGTGTATAATAAATACTATGCAGAGTTGGGAGTGCTCGCTAAGCCAAGCTAGTGTGCAGGTGTCTAAGGGTTTATCTCCACTCACCACTAGCAGGTAAGCTGCTCAGTTAAAGACCCAGCATAACTTCTGCATGCAGCCTGGATGTGAGTAAAAGTCTAATTTAATAGAAAGACAAGAAGAAATCAGGGTAACAAAATAATATGTTGAGTACTTTGGAGGTATCCTGTACTTACAAACCCGTGATCACAGCTGTAGTTCACAAGAATATAAACAGCTAGCAGAGATTTTGAGATTCCCAGTCACTCCCACTTCTCCAGGTTGTTAAAAAATGTTGACAGTTGAGGCTCTTGTTTCATCCTAGCAAACATCAAAAGTACCCAAGGATGGGCAGCAGGGCCCTAGTTTACATGCAGAACATGGTACAGAGAGGCTTTGCCTTTGCTCTGCAACGTAGCATGTATTATGGTGGCATTGAAACACTTGCAGCACCTAGAAATGGAAACTTTTACTGTTTAATGAAACTGCTAAATGAAAGGTGTTCCTTACAGAGTGCTTTCAACACCCGTTTTGAAGGAAAAACTCTGTTGGCATTGCAGTCAGTAATAACTTGTAGTATTGTAATCTCTGTGAAGGAGCCAGTAGTGTTTTCATAAGACCTCCAAAAGTCAAGAAACTAGCTGTGCTTCCAAAGTATGTATGGTTACATACAATAAGTGAGAATCTTAACTGTTATTGTTTTTAGAGGCTTTTGAGAGGTGGCAAGGAAATGAGTTCACAGAAGAATTAAGCTAATAAACTTGGAAAGTTTTCTTTGTTCAGCAAAAAGAAGAAATACTACAATTTAATAGTACAAAGTTGGATCCTTTAACTCATTTGTTAGTGACATATTTCCTTTCCATTTCCTGTTCTTTAAAAAGTTACTTAGTAATATAAGTAGAAGGCAACATATTTCTTTTTTTCCTGAGGCCAAAGTGAAACCATGGAGTATTTCAGAGTGGTAGCTGAAACCCAAAAGACAGCATCAAAACTTAACTACACATTCTTGAGAGTTCTGGAAAGTAATATTCCCAAATGTAAAGTTTATAATTGAAAATAAATGCTCTAGCCCTTATGCTTACAACAAGCAATTTTAGAAGCGTAGATGTGTGGAAAGAAAGGAAGGATACTTGCCTTGTAGAGGGAGTGTTTATGGTATAGTCATTTTTGCTTGCATAGTGTTCCCCAACCAGGCTGTAAAGCAGTCAGTTCTGGGTCGTGCAGAGCTGAGCAGAGGCTGTAAAAACCCACCTGTGAACTTGTGGAAATTGACTGAGAGGATGACCCACTTGAAGTCCTGTTTTTGTTGTGCTAAGACTACTAGCTCTACCCTTTAACGCTAGCTCAGATGAAGTATTACGAGCAGTGATTCCGTCAGTTACAAGCAGCAGTGTAGACATATGTGGGGTCTGCAGAAAGCTTAAACCCTGGGTTCAGGAAGGAGTGTGAATGGCTCTGCAGTTCCCACAGAGTGATAAATTTTCAGAACATTGAAAAAGTAGTTACCAAACTTGGCAACTATTCAACAACAGAGTAAACTAGTAGCTGTATCAATTGAAAATGCTTTTCTATCATTATAGGCAAAGTGACAAGTAATAGGGTCATACTAAAGCATTAAGGTTGCTGCCAAGTATTAGTAAGGTAAGGGTTGAGATCTCTCAGGGTTGAACATTAAAAGCCATTTCTGTCTCTGTTCAAAATTAGATACAGCTGCATTTTCATGACTGCCTAACTTGCAGCAGGCTAAGAGAATAAGTCAAAGACTCTATTGCTTCAACTGTTTCATTTGCTATCCTGTCCTACCAATTAGCTACAGTACCACAGTTCAGCCCTGTAATCAAAGATTGTTAAACTCGGGTCCAACTGCCTCTCGCCAAACTCTGAGCTGCGTAAAGCTGTTCCAGGCCACAAGTACCAAGGGACTGTTAAAATATGACCTATTACTGTAACTAATATTTAGTTAGAACCATGTTAATCTGCTGAGAACAGGCAGCGGTTTAGATTTGGTGGTGATGTGTGATGCCTTCTGAAACCATCTCTCTTCCATGTATTGCTTTCTCTTTGGAATTTCTTTTCTTCTCTCTGTTTAATAGAAATTAAATAATTCCATATACTCAGTATTTGGTCAGATCAGCAACACTGTATTTAACATTTTGGTGAATATACCTTGCTCCTTTTTCAGAAATAAAGTTGTAAAGTCAGTCTGACAACCTAACCTCTATAACTAGCAAGTAATTTTTCCCCATGACAGCTAAAAGTGAGCCTGAGGGATATCTCCACCACCTGCTTGTGTTGCTTGTCCTGTCTTTGCAAATGCATAAGTTTCATCCTCTGGATACAAAGGCCATGAGTCGCTGTGAATAATGGTATGGCTGAAGTAGAACTATCTGTGTCAGGTGCATGTAGGAGTCCATGGGGAAACATTGACACAGGAGAGCTCTGCTCTTAACACAACCTGCTTTTGAAGAAAGGTTAAGGTTGAAGGAAAGGCAAATTGCTAGTGTTTTGCTCTGGGATGTTGATACTTTAAAACACAAAGGAATGTGTTCTCTCTCATTTTTGAGGGCAAAGGCAGTGGGGAAGTATTTGGTTTTGGACTTTTTTTATTTTCTTCCTTAGCACTATTTTAAGCACAGCAGGACATGTTTTCTTTGGTAGAGAGACTGGAAAGAAAAAAAAAAAAAAGTGCCTTGAATTTTAAAAGACCTGGAAGAGATTTCTGGAGGCATCACATGCAGCAAAAATGCCATTTGCAGCAAATCTGTCTCCTGACTTCGGTGAATCTGAACTTTCTACCTGAGGCTTTCTTCTTCCTCTAATGTGTTTTTCTTCCTCTGTAACAGTGCTACAATGTGTGTGCCAGCAGCACCCTGGGTCCTGAGTCCCCTGCTCTTATGGGTCAGCAATGCACTCGAGCCTTGAACAGCAGAATGCACCTGGCAAACTTTTTCTTCCCCTCATACAGAAAAATGTCACATCTCTCAGCAGTCATTCAGGTTCACTCGCTGGTCACCTCCATAGCTGATCTCTTTCCAACCTCTTCACTTCTTCTTTCCCTGCTCACTTCACACTGTGAGCTGACATACCATCAGTCAAATAATTCTTTGCACCATTAAGCACTTGTCAGTTTACATCTTTCTTACTCAGTAGCTACAGCAAATGAAAAGCTTGGCTTCTGATTCTTCCTATACATAACATACATAATATACATAACCTATACATGCAGCAAAAGGGTTTCATACCTTTCCCCTTTGCCAATGATCAGCATGGCTTTATATCCCCCACACATTGATCTCCCTTCTCTTGTGGATGATCGTTCTTCTGGATTTGTCCAGGTAAGTTTCTAATTAATAGGGTTGTCCTACCAAAAGTTTCATTTGGGTTGCTATTATACCACAGAATGTACCCATGGAAAAGGGGGAATATTGGGTTTTCTTATTTTCCTCATCTCTCACAAAGACACTGGGGATTTATGCATTCCCAGCACTAAGGCTGGAACACAGGAGGGATGGGAGACAAACCTGGTGTCAGATCATGTAACTCTGTTCAGGAGGCACATTGCCCGGTACCCGATGGCATGTGTACAGCTTGTTCCTAGCATTTCCCACATCTCTTGACATGCTGACCAAACGTGGTCATCTTTTGCCCAGGAATGTTTATATCTCCCCCCTGCTCTCATCCTCTTCTTGGCTGACCTGAAGACATGCCTAAATCACAAGGGCTCCCTCATCATGCTCTTATACCAAGGAATGCTTTTGGGGGAGGATGGCATGACTTATTTTTGAAAGTGGCTTTCCTTTTCAATATCTGCCTTTTCTGTCTTTGTGCCAGGCTAGTGGTGAAGGTTTTAAGGAGTTCCCAGAGGGAACTTTTAGGAAATGGCTTATTCTATTTGCAGAAATACTTAGCGTTTATAAAACTTCTATGCAATCTTGTTGTCATGTCTCTGTCAATATACTCCCACTGTGTGAAGAGATTGTTTTTCTTTCTTCCTCTCTCTCTCTCTCCCTTCTCCCAGGGTTTCCTATTTTAGTCCCTGTGCATCTACTTGCACTCTTGTGCTCTTTCCTCATCCTTACTTAGTGCCTCCCACTTCATACAGCTACCAAAATAATTGTGAGGTGATTAACTATTTAAAGAACCATTCTTAGATTAATATGTCAATTGATTAATAAGTCATCAGAGATTAGTGCTGGCAACAAATACACTGTTATTGTAAAAAGTAGACTTTCTTTTTGTACACTTATTGGAATTTTAGACTATGGACACATTACACTGGTGATTAAACCTCCCCGATCCCTGAAGTAGAAGCCCAAGATAAAAATTTTGCATGTTTATAGAGTGCATTCATTTTTTCAACATTTTGAGATGCAGCAGGAAAGCAAAACTTGTTTCCTTTGAAGGAATTGGTACACATTATCAAAGATACTGTCTCTTATGAGAGATGGGAGGAATGGTGATGTTTTTATACAGGTTATGGGAAGACAGATCTTGGAACTACAATGTTGGGATTAAGGACGTATTTTAGTTTCCAGTTTGATTCTGGTGGGGCATTAGTAGCAGAAGCCACAAAGTATTGGTCTTGGAGGCTAGCTTTCACTACCATCTGAAATCGGGACTTCTAAGGCCAACACCTGAGATTTCTGGTAAGAGAGGAACCTGAAAGTCCGTACAGTCCTGTGACAGCCGTGCAGCTGGGTGACTGTCAGGCTTAGCCTGACCTCAGCCTTGCATCCTGCCTAAGTGCAAATCAGCAGCTGAACAGATTGCCATTAGCTGAAGGTAGCTCTTGTGGGAAGAACAAAAAGTACCAATTTACATTCACAGCGGAAAAAAAAAGATGTCTTAAACCATGGCATTGTGCAATGGAAACAGACAGCCGACTTCCAGTTTCTGTTCAGTAATGCTTTGATATAAGGTATGCTTCCTTTTTCCCATAACTCACCTACTAGAACTGTAACTGAAAATTCCTTTTTCTTACAGCCACAGTAGAACCAGGCCCAATGCCTCTTTTTTTTTTTTTTTTTTCCTCCCATTTTAAACATGATAAAATGAGATCTGCTTAGGCTGTAAGAAGTAGCAGACTGCAATATTTCAGGCTCCTGAACAAAGCTGAATATTGTATCCTGTGGATGGACCCAGAAAAACTTCCGGCTTTTTTAACTTTTCTATTTTTTTCCCCCTTGTTTTTGTTTGTTTGCTTGCTTGTTTCCTTTTCTTTTCTTTTTAACCATATGTCTTAATGTATCTATTGCCCATCAGCCTTTATACCCCACCATGTATAGGATCAGTGATAGGATTCTGGGAAAGTCACTAAATGATCTCTTGGTTTATAGCACTAGTTTAGTGATCTCTCCTGCACAAAAAAGATTTAGAATATTTTATTTCCTCCAGCTTCTGTTTCTGGGACACAGTAACCTCAGCATGTAGGATACCCAATGCCCCTCTGAAGACCTGCAGCTCCTCTTTCTGGGCAGCTGAAAACAGCATTAGGCGATGATACCTTGAGAGGTTCATCCTCCTGTTGCCTGCTTCAAAGGGATGCCCCTCCTGCCCTGCCTTTGCAATAGGTTTGCTGGTGACTCTCTCTCTTTCAACCACCACATCTGGTTTACAGCTCTTGTGTGGCCCAGTCCATGTGCAAACTGCGTCAAAACCAAACAGAACTTCTTGTAGTCAGAACAAGGAAGAGGAAAGAGCTGAATGTCCTCTCTTGGGCTGTTGCTGTGCTGGTGTGGGCCCTAAGGAAGAGTACATTCTTGTACAGACTAAAAGGAAAATCTGACCTGATCACTCAGGGAAGAGCACAGGAAGAATAATAAACCAGAAAAGGTTGGAAATATTTTATATTAATTGGCAAAGGAAGAAACAGATCTAGCTCTTCCCCTTCAACTTTTCTAGTCAAACTTACCTGAGAACAGGAATTAGGATGTTTATTTTTTTTTTTTTTAAATTTTATTCAAGACATTCTGGATGGAATTATTGTACAACTGGCTTGGTTACAATTGCAAGACACTTAATTATGTGAGTTATTGGACTTCACTATGGACTGGAGCACAGTATTGTACTGCAGCTGTAGCATCTGGTAGTTTTGCTGCAAATTAGATCGTAAGACTCACTCAGGGTTGTGATGCTCTTGGGCAGACTCCATAAATTTACTCATAAACTGTAACTTCACTTTTTTTTTTTCTTCATTTGTGTCACATCACAGGAGCAAAGCTCAATTATTCTTCAAGAGTTTCCCCTTTTTCAAATTGCATACTTGCTGATGTTTTATATATTTTACTGTTTCCTAGGAGGAAAACACCTCTAGTAGTGGAACAGCTTCCCTAACCAGCGGAGAGATTCCACGGAGCAGGTCAGAGGGGACTTTGATTGACGTGGATGACCGGACACCTGCAGCCACCTACAGTATGTCTCTTCTGCTATTTTCTATATTAAGGGTCTCCAACTAAAGTCTGTATTTCTGCAAAACTCTCAATACTGTCAAGAGCTATAGCTACTCTGTAAACCCCTGTACACCAGGTTGGTTGTTTTGTTTTGGTTTGGTTTTGGTTGTTTGTTTGTTTTTATTGCTTGTGTTTTGCACTACTCAGGCCATCATAGACGTCCCTGGAGTCAGAACACAAGGTGTTGTCACAAGGTCCCCTAGGAGAAACTTACTGGCATGTAAGAGAAGTCCTCTGTCCCCCATAGCAAACACGGGTCAGGCAGGTTGGGAGGAAGAGCTAGAACCTTTAACCTTACATGAGTAAATGCTATTTAGGGTATGTTTATTGGGGGTTGAGACAAGGATGAGAAAAGGGAGTTACTAGCCAAACTACATTAATTTAGGGTTTTAAGAACCAGGAAGGCAAGCTAATTTTGGAGTTAGCCCAGTTTAAAAACTTGAGGTTTTGCCAGTAGAAAACCGTGGGTTGGACTTCAACTGTTAACCTGAGTCAAAACCAAAGTTGCTTTTATCTTATTGTTATTTTAACCTGAAAGTTAAGAAAACATTCCCCTCCACAAGGTAGGCATTCTCTTAGCATTTTGTCCAGTAGCAGATGTGAGCAACGGTGGGCCTGGCACTGGCCAGGAATTTATTTCCTCACTAACCTCCTGCACTCCAGTAATCAGTGCTGTTACCTTGGCATGAGAAAGAGTCAAGCCTAATGACTCAGGCTCTGCCAGAGTTTTCTGCTTAGACTTTTCCTGTAGGAATGTGCCCTTTAGGGCTGGGAAACAAACAGACAAACCCCCTAACATTTCTTTGGGGACTAATTAATTTATTTTTTTAATAGATAATAATGATCTGACTGTAATAGCATCACAGTGTGGGGAAAGCTTTTGGCCTGTGGGCAGAAACAAAACGCCTTTTCAGCTGGTGCTTGAGCAGCCCAGCCCCATCTGGTGGCCCTGGCCAAGGCTGGGTGCTGGAGGGACAGGAGGCTGCCCCTGGGCTCGCCTCCCCCAGCAGCTCGCCTGGAAGGCTCTAGTCAATACAATGCTAAAGCCTTCCAGATGGGCCCCTGGGAAGCAGGTAAATTCCACTTTGGTTCTTCCAAATTGGGATTTTTTTTTGAACTGTGGAAAAAAAATCACAGTTCTGGCTTTTTTGTCGCAATTCATGACAAAGGAAATAAAAAGAGAAGTACTGACACTTCAATTTTATTTTTTTCTTTTTGTGGCTGAATGCACTGTCATTCTTGCAACTGAGCAATAATTAGTAACCTTGGAGATGGAAGGTACTATGGAAAGTGTAATAATGAAGGATATAGATATGGTGAAAGAAAAGAAATGCTGAATTTTCCCTCTAAAATTAAAATCCTTTACAAGTATGTAGAAAGAAGGGATGGTATAACCTCTGTATATAGAAAAATAATGGCAAACTGAAGTGCTAGAAACCCTTAGCACAAAAAGTTGCAGGCACTCTGTTTGTTGCAGGAAGTGTGAGTTGTAATCAACCTACAAACCAGCTTTTGTGAACAGTTATTAATTTAAAATATAAGGGCATCTTGTCTTCAGAGCAAATAGACATTACTGTGAGTGTTCTTATTAGCAAGCATATTTAAATATAATGTATATAACCCTATTTGTCTATTTAAGTGCAATCTCAGAAAAATTAGTAGCTGCAAAAACATTTCTCTCCAAATTTCAAATTGTACAAGAACTCATAAACTGTACCAAAAAATGTTTTAATGGAAAGCTAGTAGAACAAATTCCACTCACACTGAGATAAATTGTAAGAGTGCTGTTATCAATTAAAGACATGTGCATTAGCATGAAAAGGAATCTTGAATAATACATTTATCTGTACTGTCTACAGTGTTTGAAAAATGAAAAAGTAGTTGGTTAATCTTTGCAGAGAGGTAGACACAAAAGAAAATAATCTATGGCATTTTGTAAGAGGCCAAAGATTGCTGGAATTTAAGGGTTTAAAACGTATGGGACCTTAGCATGCTCTATGCCAATTAATAGTCGTAGGAGTTGATAATGATCAGCACCTTGCAGAAGATGCTTTACAACCTTCAGTGCTAATGTGTTAGTACTCTTTCTATTAAAAAAGATTCTTAATGCTACTTAGAAATCAATATTTACACTTTTTAAAATCCTAAAGGAGAAATATATAAATGTGTTCCTTAACAACTTGATCTATACGTATTTTAGGAGGATAAATTTAGACACCTGTTAACTTAATAGACTATCAGTTGGGAACGAATGGGAATTTTTCAAATCTCTGTGCTTTAGGAAATGCTTCTGTTTTCTCTTTTAAACAGATGTCAATGAAAATAAACTGGATTTGGATATTAACTGGTCTGATGTATTCAAACATGCCCATGCTGTTTCCAGGACTAACCCTTTCTGGAATGAACTGTCAGCCTCCAACCCTTTCATACATGACATAGCTGCTTCAATTAGAAATGAAAATAATAGATACCTTTCAATCTTAAAAGAAAACCCCCATTTGTTCTCTAAAGTCTCTAGCAACAGGGATTCTTTGGCTTCCTCGGGTGATGAGCTAGATATTGATTGTCTTCTAAGAAAGACTTCAGCAAGAAGATCTGGACGATCCAAGAGTGTCTCTGACTTCCTGGACATTGTTGATAACCGAAGACTGAATCCTCGCAAGACAACACCTCAAAAAACTATAGCTTCAGACATGACATGGCTTCATAATGACCGTGAAGCCTACAAGATGGCTTGGTTGAGTCATCGACAACTCACCCGATCTTGCCTAGATTTAGAAGCTATGAGCCATAGTCCTGGATGGGCACAAACACAAGCTACAGACATTCATGTAGTTTGTAAACTGAATCACGAAGGGGGTTCAGTACAGCTACCTGACTCGGATATCAACATTCATGTCCCTGTGGGTCATGTATTACCTGGGGAATTCCAAGAAGTTGGTTTAAAGGCTATCCTTAACCCTCCATCATCATTTAACAATGAGCTGTCTAGCACTGTAAGTCCTCTGATAGAACTTACACTGAGCAACCTCAACACAAGGGAAGCCATTTTCCTAGAGGTGAAAGTTGCAGCTAAAGTGAAGAACGATCCACTCAGCCAAGTTATGAGTGATATTGTGTGTTTTTATAGTCTCAATAAAGAAGGGCCTTTTAAGAGGCTAGAAAATTGCTACACTTATCAAGATACCATACAAGTGAAGCTAACTGACCTAGCTCACGTGATGTATGTAGTGATTGCCATACAAGCGAACAAAATCCAGCCTCCAGCAACTAATGTCTGGGACTATGTTCATAGAACAGTCTCAGTTGGAATTTATGGTCCCAAATATATTCATCCATCTTTTACAGCAGTTTTTACAGTCTTTGGTCATAACTACATTCCAGGAAAACTCACAATTTGTGATATAAAAAAGGGGAGTAAAAATATGCCTCCTGTTGTGTTTCAGCTGTGGGGAAAACATACATTTCTGCTTGAAAAGCCACAAGATCTAAACATTTCTTTGGTATCCTGTGATCCAGATTTTGAAGTGAAGATGGAAGACCAAAGCAAAAATATTAAAGAGGAGGAACTGAAAAGAGGTGAAATGGTCCGCCAACAATTCCTGTTTTCCATGCTTGGATGTAGGGAGATGCATTTCTTTGTTTTCCTCGTTCAGATTAAAGTCTTAAAAAGTAGCCAAGTAACGCAGTTCCACGTTACAACTCCTGATCCAGCTCCAAAATTAAGTGGAATTACCAATAGGCCAAAGCGCTTACAAAACCGTAAAGAAATCAAGTCTGCGCCTTTGCTTTTAATACCAACAGTTAAATATCCAAAGTTTCAAGATAAGATTTTGAGCATTAATACTTATGGAGTGGCTTTGAAAAGTGTGTTACGTCAAAATAAGATTGACTATTTGCTAGAGTATTTCAAAGGGGACACAATAGCACTTCTTGGTGAAGATAAAGTAAAAGCCATTGGACAAACTAAAATAAAAGAATGGTATGTAGGAGTTCTCAGAAGAAAGATTGGTCTTGTACATTGCAAAAACATAAAAGTGATTTCCAAAGAACAAGCTATGGACACTGCTGATAGTGAGATAACAACCAGGAATATAGTTGAACAAATTGCATTGCCATTCAAAAAACTGACTTATATCTACTCAGTAGTTCTGTCTACAGTATCAGAGAGTGTTTATGACTGGAGAGCTTTGGCTGAGGTGCTAGGATATTCACATATGTCTTTGGATTACTTTAATGAGGCACATGCTGATAAAGAATCAGAGAGAGTTGCGCAAGTTGTGAAGAGGATGAAGGAAGACTGCCATGCTAACAAAAAAAAGAGACTATTTCTTTATGAGCTCATTGTTGTAAGTATTGCATGAACTAACTTGGTTATTGGGAATGCATTGTCAAGAAACTACTCGATAGCAATGTGTGAACAAGAAAACATGGTCCTGCACCCTTGTGAGAATCTTTACAAATCTGAACATATTACTAAAATTTGTAGATATCTATAGATGGAAAGTACATCCAGATTCTCATGAAGAATAATACTTTGATGAATTAATTCTAAAGAGTGTTCTGTAAATGTTCCAGAAGCCTTGCTCGTTCAGTAGGTTGACTGAGTTGACTTTTTTTGTTTTTAAATGGCCATGATTGAAATAGTTTTGTCTTTTGTCATGGAAGTTATCATGGTAAATTGCTTCCCTGAGCAATTCATATTCCCATTGTGAAGTATTAGTAACCTTATAGTGTGGAAACTCCATGATTTATATATCCTGTGTACCCTAAGAGGCATGTCTAAGTTTGCTTCATATTTTTAAAGCAAGGAAATCGTGACCCACATGTTAAGGACAAGATTTTTAATCCACACATGACAACTTCATAGTCAATGTTGTAGTGACCTAAGAACGATATTACAAGTATTTCAGTACATGTTTTCTTGGGCCTCATTTGTAAGCCACTGGACAACTTTTATGTGATTCAATACCGTTACATGTGAATCAAAAGTAGGTTGATTCTAAATGCTTCCAGGTAATGGGTTGCACTGTTAACCATCTTAATTTACTTATGGATCTGTGTGCAGATTAATTTGGAATTAATGATTACTCAGTTCTGTCCTTGGCTCTGACTGAAAAGTCTACCAGAAGTAGACTACAGAAGAGAATTAAATTTCTCATATGAAAATAAAGTAATATAAAAATGGGTGTTTAAAAATTCACACTGTAGCCTTTCATCTAAAGCCTTTTGACTATCCTGAATTGCAAACCTTAACAGGGTTTACTTCTCATAACTAGTCCATCCCCTTTGAAGTGCTGACAGCAATTTCAGCAGGATTCAGAAAACTTTGGTAGCAGTGGCCACTTACAACTCTCAAGACTGCTTTAAACTATGTGAAATAAAACTGAGCAAGTATGAAGTACAGTTTAGTTTGCCACATCTCTGTCCAAAAAGGGGAGGGGCAAGTTAAAGGTGAAAGCTTTTATTTGAATCCAAGCTTTTAATTGAATACAGTAAAACAGAGTTCATTACAGAACAGGCAAAAGGTGGGGCACAATTAGTTTAACAAGATGTCCCATTTTTTGAGTTGTATATGATTTTGAGCTATGAAATGCCAATGCAGGTCCCTGTCTTTGTAAAGCTAGACTTAAAGCTAGATATCATCCATGTCACTTTTGGGTAGAATTTACTAGTTATTTCTTTTAATTAATTTCCTATTATTATGTTTAATAGGGTTCTTGATTATCAGAGCAAAGTCAAACTGAACAACTTTGCTCCACTTTGCCAAAGTATAAGGTGATTTGGTACTGTACACTTTAATCTGCTTCTTGCTACTGTGCCTACCAAAAGTTCTACTGTTTGCAATGAGGATTTTCATGGAAAAGTGCTTTACAATTAAATCACACAAATGTCTGATTTCTGCAGAAATGCTTGATATTTTATTAAAAATCAGTATCTAAAACCCAAGGAAAACTTCTGGATTTTGTTCTTGATCTTTCACTGAAAAAGTCAAGATTTTCAGTGGAACATTTTGCTATTAATTTGAGGAGAAGAATAAAACACCACCTATTTTTCTCATTAGCTCTTACCCAAACAAATAAAGAAAGTAGAATGCAACATATCTGCATTTCAGTGTTTCACTCCTGGAACCATTTTAATTTGTTATTAAAAGCTCATTTGGCATGGGGGAGGGAAGAGTTTTATGCTTGCATTTCTGCTTAATGCTCAGCAAATTGTTAGATCTATGGGAGGAGTAAATCAAAACGTGCTGGCCAACGTAATAAATTATTTTCCAGAAAAGCAGTAGACAAAGGACCACACCTTAGTATAATAGTGCTCTAACTTCATTTTTAAGTTTCATGTCACACTTTGAAGAAGCTAAATTTGATGTCCCAAATATTTTTGTTGGAGAAGCATATTCTTCCTTTAGGATCTGTAAACTTGGCAGGATCCATTTGACACTGGAATGCTGTAGCAGCTGAATGCCAGCTTAATTTTTTCTTAAGCTTGTGGGCAGTTTTCCTATGAAACTGCTGGCAACACTTTTTTGTAGGAAAAAAGTTACATATTTGTAAGAACACAAAATAAAAAAAAAAATCCTTCCTGTCTGCTTAGAAATGCAGAATAGTGCTATAAAAATGAATTATAATGTTCTGTTTGTAGTTATTGGTGAAGATACACTAATGAAAATGATTGTTGCAGGCACTTTTGAAAATAGATTGCCAGGGATTAGTGGCACGTCTTACCCAGGACACCATCATTTTGACTTCAGCTGTCAAGCTTGGCAAATACTGGCGGGAGCTTGCGGAGAGGCTAGCCCGACTCACAAAGCAGCAAATTGAGGCTTATGAAGTACCCCACCAAGGCAAAAATGGAGCAGTAGCTCTGGAGGTAAGGCTCTGGTGTAATGGTGTGTGCACACTTGCTTCTCTGCACAAACACAGCCAGGGACCTTTTTCCTTCCTTGCTTTGTGCACTTCTTTCCTCTTGCATTTCGGTCTCCTTATTTAATTTGCAAGCCCTTCAATGCGAGGACTTCTCACCAACTTTTGCTTGCAATATCTAGATATTCCTTTGAAGCCATTTTTTTCGGTGTTACTGTGCCAAATTAATTTGCTGTGGAGTTCCTGGTCTCCCTCTTGAGCTTCAGCTCTTCACTCCCACCTCAAGGGCCAGCTTCCATCCCTTCTTATTGTCCTGCCCACTTGTTAATCTTACTCATTCCTCTGCTGCCATTTCAGACATGGTGAGGAAGACCATCCAGCTCTTGCAGGAGCCACTTCAAATCACCCTCAGTACAGCTTTTTCTCTTCCCTCTGAAAGGAAGCTTACCTCCACCATTAACACTTTTCTTTTCTGCACCTGTATAATATTTGCCATCATTTAGCCTAAGTAGCATGACAAGAGTCTGGAAGCTCTAACACCAATTCCACTTCTGTCCTATTATATGAACATGGCAAATCATGTTTTAATTTCATAGTTTGTCAGGTAGGTCATGCTATTTATTCTTCTCTGCTTATACAGAAGTAGAAGTTCTAAATGTCCTGGTTTCAGCTGGGATAGAGTTAACTGTCTTCCTAGTAGCTGGTGCAGTGCTATGTTTTGAGTTCAGTATGAGAAGAATGTTGATAACGCTGATGTTTTCAGTTGTTGCTCAGTAGTGTTTAGACTATAGTCAAGGATTTTTCAACTTCTCATGCCCAGCCAGGGCACCTGACCCAAACTGGCCAACAGTTTATTCCATACCATGGGACGTCCCATCTAGTTTAGGAACTGGGAAGGGGGGGGCAGGGAATCACCGCTCGGGGACTGGCTGGGTGTCGGTCGGCGGGTGGTGAGCAATTGCCCTGCGCATCATTTGTACATTCCAATCCTTTTATTACTACTGTTGGCATTTTATTAGTGTTATCATTATTAGTTTCTTCTTTTCTGTTCTATTAAACCGTTCTTATCTCAACCCAGGAGTTTTACTTCTTTTCCCAATTTTCTCCCCCATCCCACTGGATGGGTGGGGAGTGAGTGAGCAGCTGCGTGGTGCTTAGTTGCTGGCTGGGGTTAAACCACGACAAAGTCAAGTTGACCTCTCAGATGTATTTTAGTGCAAACACATCTAAAGAGTAATTTAGGTGCCTAATTATATCTCAAGTGCCATTTGAGGTGCCCAGAGGTACCCATGGCATCCGTGCAATGTCAGATAATGTCACAAAACTTAGGGTGGGCACTCATCCATGCCTCTGAGTTGAGGGCCAGCCTGTGCTCCTGGCACACCTTTGCCTGGGCAGCCAAGTTGCTTCCCATGTTCCTCTACTTTTACTTCAACACTGAAGCATGCAGTAGATCCACTGTTTCCCACAGAGTTATGTTCCAATGACTTCTAGGTCCCAGACTGGATTTTACACTGAACATCCTCTTTTATAAGCATTGCTAAATGATGCTCAAGCTGACCTTTCTGCCTTGAGAGTTTACATTCTCTCGAGTCTCCCTCTGCCTGTACTATCATCCCTTGATTATTGCAGGTAATGCACATGATCCAGCCTGAATGCCTTCTCTCTCACCTCTCAGTACCAAAGGAATCACTATTTCCCATTCACAGGTTCACAACTACTCAAGCGATTTTTTTTTCTTCCTTTTTCTTTCCCTGTAGCTGATTCTTCCTCTTCCCTGTAAAACATATCCTCTTTTCCATAGTCTGAATCCAGTGAGTCTTTCATCTCAGTTTTATCTGCCTGGTGATAGCTATCAAGAGATTGCTGCTCTAATCGTGAACTGCCACCTCATTCCCTTTGAATGCTTTGCCCTCCCTCCCCAGTCAATATTTGACCAAAATTCCACACATCTACTTACAAGATTCTGCAATTTTCTATAAAAATATCTCTATTATTGCTGTTTGCAGACACTGCCTCCTTTTCTAATCTTGCTTTTCTCTTTCAGCTATTTTGTGTATTGTATTTTTTTTTTTTTTTTTAGTTGTTCTGGGTATATTACTTGTGCCTGGATGCATCTTCCTCCTTAATTTTTTTTCTCATAAAACTCTCAGCCATGTCAATCCCTAGTCTACTGTTCTCTTTTAGTGAAAAAAATCACCCTGTTATTGTCTCTGGTTTTGCACTAGCTTATTCTAAAATACTAAAATCAAATAGAATGTAAATGCTTGTCATTTCCATTATTTATTTTTTTTTACTGTTATGCCGTGCCTTGTCTAACTTCCTAGACTTTTGTTTTACTTACTAAGCTTTCTGTGACTGTCTCACAAAACCCCAGATTTCCACAGAAGGAATTATAGACCTGAACAATGTGCAACTCTACTGTTCTCCATGAGATTCGGAAATGTTTTCTCCTTTGCTAACAGACAGCAGAACTAAAACAATCTTAAAACTCTTTTTCCAGCACCATACCTATTTATTTATATATATATATATAAAAATATATATTAAAAATTTACTTTGTTTTAAATGGGTGTCTATTTCCATGAAGCCCATCTTTTGCCTCATAGACCCTATTATTTTATTTTCAAGAGGTTTTTTTACATTATTTTTATGACAAACCACCTACAAAATTCTCTGTCTTTCAGTGACAGTGTCTGCTGCCAGAAGATAGTACAGGGAAATTCATCTTAAAAAAGCCAATAATAGAGTATGTTCTATTTTTTAAGAGAACATTCAACAAGCTATCAAAGATCAGAATTTTGCTTTATTTTTATGTCATTTCTCAAGGCTTAAGATGGGCCCATGGGGAATTTATTGGGTTCATGTGAGCTTTGTAATAGTGCTTGTCCACACAGGTGTGAGTTCAAAGCACACCAGGTTTCTAGCACTGGTATCTCATGTGAACACTCACCATCCTCACTGTCCTGTGAATCTAACCTTGCATTTCAGTACTTTCTACTGAATTTCAGTGCTTTCTTCGGATTCTGAACTTCTCAATGCTCTAGTGCATTGACCCTCTACATGCAGAAAGCAATACTCTGTTTATAAAGTTTTGTGTATGTATGTTGTTCATCATGGATGCAAAATGAATGTAGCTAATGCAGTCTAACTTCATACCTGTATGGAGATGCCCCCAGCATTGTTACAAGGTTAGCGTTAGTCTGACTAAATCCAGAATGATTGCTGATCATCACATTTACTTAGCAGCTATAAAAGAACCCTGATTAAAAGCATCTTATCCCAGCCTGGAGTTTTCTAATGGAAAAACTTTCTCATTGATAGTATTTGTTGGTGTGAAAACACGAAACCAAGCAAAAATGGGGGACTAATAAGTTTTGAGTAATTATTGAGGATTATCTGAAAACATTAACCAATTCGTTACCCATCAAGGACTGTTCTACCATCAAGAGGATTGATTGGTTGAAAAATGTTTCTGCTTTTAAACTTAATATTTTTCTTAGTGGGACAAATCTTCTCCCAGATGATCACAGAGGCAACTTGAGGTACATACAATTGGTGCCTAGATTTTGAAGTGCTTTTCATCAGTAAATTCCAAATCACTTTACAGAGGATGTAGGTATCATTATTACCTACTCAGCAGAGGCAGTGAGAGCAGAGGGAAAACTCATGAACGCAGCTGAGATGAGACTTGCCCAGGATGCTGCAGTGATTTAATATTTTGCCTGAAAATCTGCTTTAATATAATTCAGGCATGTCAAATGCAATTCAGTTCACCCATTCCATTAGAGTATGTGGATGTGGAGAAGGATCTGCCTTAGAAGCCTGGTTTGCAGTGTTAGTTCAATGTGGTGAGCATGTAGATTATTGCTAAGTTAATCATGCATCAGAAATGACCAGTTTATAAAGCTTTTGATTCCCCCCCCCCTTTTTTTTATTTTTCTTTTGTCCCAGGAGAAAGAAAAATCAGTTGTAACAGAGTAGAGGAAACCAGGGTTTGTATTTTAGACATATTTCAGCCAATTCTCTGATTGCACAGTGTCAGACTGACCTTCAGCATCAGTCAAAGCATAGCATCTTTTCATACTCACTGTCTTGTCACATTCTAGTGAAGACGGAAGGCTGTACCCCAATTCTCCAAATATCCTGGTCTAACAGGAATATAAGGAAAGGAAGCAGGAGCCAGAGAAAAGACATAGCCAGCAGCAGAATATCAGGAAATCCAGCTTCTCTTGTTGGCTACTTTGGTTATCAAGCTAAATTGGGAATACAGAAACTTTGTGGTCTCAGAATAAATACAACAGTGGTGAGCTGCTTTAGTTCACTAAAATACATTATAATACCTAGTATTTGCAGTAGTACATTAAAAACTTCTTTTTTAACATAGCCTGTCTAGTAAAAGGAAAGAATTCATCACTCTTTGTCTTCCCACCTACTACCAAGTTACTTTTCTTTCCTCCTTTTATAAACTTGTGGTTATGACTTAAGATAGACTTGCTTAAAGAGAGAAGTAGGCACCATTCATTTTGGGTAAATGATGATGCCCTTCCCTCTTGTAGACCTAAAATGAGAAATTTCACTGAAAGCATAGGCACTTTTTTATGGCTTAAACTGAAGGAAGAAGCCAGACTAATCACACTGTGAGACACGCTACTGGGGATATGAGTTTGATGGGGTTTTCCATTTGGGGATGGATGAGAAAGGCAGCAGAAGTTGAGGGAGATGTTTACAGAAACTACAATAGACTCAATCTTGGGGTAAATTGAGAGTTCTTAGCCCAAATGTAGAGAAAACTCAGAACTATGAGCAAAGAAATTCTGCTACTCAGTTCCTCGAGGGATCAAGTAAATAAGTCTTAAATCAAGGAAGCAGAGCTTCATATTGTGTATTATTTGTAAATTAATAGGATTATATTGTGGAAATAACCAATTTCCTCTTGGATTATCCTTCAGAACCATGAAAACTGCTTTTCCATTAAAAGAGAAAAAGATGTTAAAAAAATCTGAGCTTCCTGATCACTTCTGTGGATATATGTATAAATGTGCACACATCAGTCCATATGCTTTTATTACTATGCATAAGTGTGTTTCTGTTAAAACAGCAAATGGCAGAACCTTTTAGGAAAGTGATAGGTTTCTTTATAGCTTTGTATATCACCCCTGCAATTCCTAACTTAATTGCTGTTTGCAAAACCTGTATTGCCAATAAGGAGTGGGAAACTAGAAAGTGGATAGCCCAAGTTAAATTTGGAAAAGCAGCATCTGGGAAAACAATCTTTTTGTTTGTAAACTGAGCAAACTTACTCTGGACATCAGCACTTTGAACGATATAAGTCCAGCTCGTATCTGAATCATGCTGTCATAGTTTAATTAGTGTCACTAGACCAATGACACATTACACCTGCTAAGGATCTGCTCCATATTTGTTTGGCATAAAATAAACATATTGTAGTTTGAAACAAGGAGCACTGGTAACCTATCTTTTCATCATTTCCTCTGTTTCTTGCAGGACATTTTTTAAATTTCATGTCCTGATTTTAAAAATGTAATTATAAAAGCTTTTGACTCTCCTGCTTTTGGGGTGTTTGGTTTTTTTTTTTCTTTCTTTGTTTTAAACAGAGGTTTTATAGGTAGATTGTTTTCCTGCTGCTGTTACCAGAAAACATTTTTGTAAAGAAGCATGTTTAAAAGTTGCAGTCTAAGTAGAGGGACGGTAAGATGTTGATTAATGAGACAAGGAGGCATTAGCCATCAAAACCACAGCCAAACTCCAAATAGGGAAACTGCTGCTATGCATTTCAAAAATGACCAAGGGGAAAAGTGTTTTCCTTCCACCCCTGTTCTTTGAATTATACTTTCAGACAAGGATATATTTCAACTTGGTGATAATCATCTGAATGAAGAATTTATCTTTCCATTATTTACCTCACTAAGAACTTGAGTTTCATAGAAATGAAGGACATAAGGTTACTGGAGTTTTTATATCAACATGCCTTTGATGATAAAGCATTTCAGCATGGCTAGGGATCAAACACTTATTTTCTTTTTTCTTTTTGATGACTTTTCTACCATTGCAAATATTTAGCAATTTTTTTCTCAATAATTCAATTTCTGCAATTAAAACTTTTTTTTTTTTTTCCCTTTATTTTCAGATGATGTGGAAACCTGCATATGACTTTCTCTACACGTGGGCTGCCCATTACGGAGACAGTTACAGGGATGTCTTACAAGACCTGCAATCAGCCTTGGATAAAATGAAAAACCCAGTAACAAAACATTGGCGAGAGTTAACTGGAGCATTGATTCTTGTGAACTGCATGGAGGTCTTAAGGGCAAGTGCTTTCTCCAAAATGGAGGAAGAAGAATAGACTACCAAGATATGTTTTTGGAAAATCTCTTGGGAAACTGTACTGCTGATATTTGTGTTTCAGCGATGCTTGCAGAGCAGGACGGAATGAAGTTTGTTTTATCTGAGTTGATGGGTCTAGCCTCATGGTTCTCAACTACAGATCCCCAGAGCTTGCTAATGGCTACTGAGTAAGTAAGAAAAGAGTGGGGGATTAAACTAGGGAGGCCAAAAAAATTACTTGAATTCTATAGGGTAGTTTCTAAAAGGAGCTATTTCTGATTGCCTGACTTCTAGGTGGGGATCAGTTTTAAAACCAGAACTATGCTTGGATGAGTTCAGCCTGTGGGGCCTAGGCTTACGTTGTTTTAAGTGAGGTATTAAAATCTAAATATTTAATACAATATTTTGATGGGTGCCTAAACCCCTCAACTCTAAGTCAATAGGTGCAGGTTGGCCTAGAAAAAACCTTTAGGATTCTTTCATCCTCAAGTGGGACAAAATTAATCTCATCTTCTCACAAAACAGGAATTCAACAGTTATTTGCACCTGGAAAAATAGGTGTGTGCTGCTCAGTCCTTCCAAAACAGCTTCTGTTGTCTTTTTTGAAGACTGGAAGAGAGGCAGGCAATTCAATGGTCAAAGGTGATTGGTTTTGATTGGTTTGCAGATGTAACTCAACAGGGTTTGTGTTTCTGTCTCTCCCTCCCCCCCCCCCCCCTTTTTTTTATTTTATTTATTTTTTTTTAATTTTAGCAAATTTGTCTAGATTCTGCTGAGTGGAAACTCAGGAAGCCTTCTTGGTGTACACTGTCCATCCCTCTGATCATTTGCTTATTCCTACTTTGTTGTTATTAAATAGATAAATAGGAAGAGTGGTTTTGTAGGTACAAGGGCTGTAGACAGTTCATACCTGCTTCTGTTGATAATTTTCTTCTACCTTACTGTATGAAGAGTATGGGTGATGGCTATTATTTTCTCAAAAAAAGTTAACAGTGGGGTGCTTTTCAGATTAATTTATTTATGGAGCAATTAATTGTCATTAGTCACATGTTCTAAAAAGAACCCTGCTTAGATGTTATCAATAAAAATCTTTCAATTACTGAGTACTTTATTATAAATACAGAAGATATAGGCTGAATAATAGCTACAGGCTAACCAACTTTATTTAATTTTTTTTAACAAAACATGTTAAAAATATTTTTAGTTAAGTGGTAGATGTAAAAGTTTAAACCCATTTTGAGCACCTTTGATCAACATTCATTCAGAAACAGCAGCAAATACTCATGACAACAAGTTGAAAAGAAAATTGGGGTTCTGCCATCGCTTGCAGTTGACAAGGAAAAGCTAAATTCTTTCAGGAGTACCACAAAGTAGTAGCATTTCAGTCCAGAACCTGTGCTTCCACTGTTGTCTTAGCTGATGTCTCCTAAGAAAGGGAGTTTTGTGATTCTAAAACAAAACTGCACAATTAAACATTTTTCTTCTTCCCCACTCCTTTCCTCTAACCTGCTTTCTTTTCTACTTTCATTAAGCTTTCCCAAAACATGCATAGCTCAGGAAGGAGAGTGAGGAAAGGGCACTTGCTCCAGTAGTGGGAAAGCTCACTCATCAAAAGACTCTTTAGCATCAGTGCATGACTGAACCAGCATTGATGCGAGTTATCTGGCTTCTGTAGACTTACTCCTGATTTGCAATGGAAATTACTGCAAACAGGAATTGGTGGAGAAAAAGGAGTCAGATTATCAGAGCTCCCCGTTGTTTCAGGTGCTAGCACCTATTTTATATTTTGCCCCATGCAGTTTTAAAAACAGCTGCAGAGAAAATATAAAATAACATTCTCTTGTTACCTGTACTTCAGTGAAGAGACCAATTGTTCCTTCCTTCTGTAGGTAGTGAAGCCCCCAAAAGAGGAGACGGTATCTGTTGTCTTTCTCTTTTGTGCTGCTAGGTAAGGAAAAGGCGTGTACTGGTTCCTTTTAAAATAGGCTTCCTTAAAGGTAAAATGATAAATTCAGATATTAAAATTATAAATACTAAAAATAGACATTAAATGAAAATAAATTCTTTACAATAATACTTACAATGTACCCCTGCATAGTCCCAGGGAAATTTTTTTGTAGGTTTCCCAGACTGCTGCTGCTTTCACCTTAGAGCCTGCTCATAGCAGAGACTGTGAAACCTGAACAGTATTTTGCAGTGGTGCAACAGGTCACACACCGTCTCCCTGCTTAAAACTGCAGGGAAATACATTTTTTGCTCTCTAAGAGCTGAAATACCAGAAGAGATCACCGAGCAAATCTTTCAGCTTCACCATGTTCTCTCACCAGCTGATCTTCATGCATCCCAGCAGGCCATGCTCCCTTACTTAAAGCCCTGTTAAGCACCCCCACCCCTTTTTTTTTTAAAATTTCTTTCTTTTTTTTTTCCTCTTTTGTTAACCTGGCTGCAACAGCTAAGCAACTTGTCCTACTCCTGTTTCTGAAGACAGGTCTCTGCTTCCATCCTTTTTTTGCACATCTTAATTTCTTACCTTTAGTAAATGTGTGTTTACTACATGCCCTATTGAATTTCTTAGTTCCGTCCTGTATTTTCCTGTTATCGCTACTGGTCGAAAGAGGGGGGAAAAAGCTACCAGAAGCACCCATTCCTAGTTGTGCAATGCTACCAAATATGAAGGACAAGCTGCGCAAAACCTTCAAGGCTGAAGGACAATCCATCCTGAGAAGGTGGTCAGTGATCAGGAATTCAGGAAGAGAAGTGCTCAGGGAGCAGAGGCTGCTGCCTGTATTCTTGTGGCCAGGCCCTTTCATTGCAGTGAAACAATAGCAAAATTGTTTCTGTCTTGAACGAGAGTTGAATTTGGCCCAGTAGATTTAGCAAATATTGACTTAGTGAGTCAGTGTTCTCCTTAGCTTGCGGAATTATGCAACTGGTCCTCCAAGCATATTTCTTTAAAAGGGAATCTATGTCTCTCTGTAGTTGTGCCGTACACTAGGGTCTTTGACTGTGGGCTTTGGTTGCTAATTGCGCTCCCTGGTTTTGCTTTAAGCTTCTGCTCATATGAGTGAAATGTGCACTCGTGCAATATTCTGTTTACTTTAGCAGCCCACACTGGATATATTAAAAAAAAAAGGTATTAAATCCCCATATTTTTTTAGTGCTCTAGTATTCAAAACCACAAAATGCCAGCTGGGAGTGGAAGCAGCTGCACTCAGCGGCAACGCACAGCTAGGAAGGAGCACATGGCTTTGGTAAACACACTCTGTTCTTGACCTTTTCTCCTTTCCTCCCACCCTGTCAAGAGAGAACAGCTTTCCCATGAGCCTGCACACATACCTTCTTGGGTTTCTGTGAAGTGGGATGAGATTAACAACTCCTCACTCCTCGGGTTGAGACAAGGAAAAATACCAGCCCCTGGTCCTTGCCTTAAATGACCCTCTGTTTCCAGGTTTCCACATTTCTTTGTACAGCCTGGGGAAAAGAGCTGTGTCAGCCAGTTCCATTTCCCTTTATATGTGTAGGCAGAAAAAAAAAACCCAAACATTCACCATCCTTCTAAACTCTGAATAGGTACGTTTCTTAAGCAAATGAGCAAATGAAAAACTTGTGAGTGCATGGATTGATTTACGATACCACCTACCCATGAAAGTTGGAAAAATGCTTCCCTGGGGTGTGGCTGCACCTGAATGGGGCAGACACCTTCCACAGTGGGCAGTGGTGAGGGAAATCTAGCTGTAGCTCATGCTAGAAATGCTGGTTTTTTTCAATGAAGTTGGAAGCCATTCCTGGTGTTACAGTGCAGAGGCATCTCAGCTCCGTGCCATTTAATGGCACCGTGTGGTGATGTATTTCTGAATTAATAACACTCAAGACAAGAGAGAAAAGGCAAATTATTCCCCCGCATAAGTTCCAGTCCTCCAGCTGGGTTTGGGGAAGGATTCAGTTCCTTAGTTTTTATTTGCTTTTTTTGGAAAGCAGAGTTTTAGGGAAGGAAAAGGAAGTTTCTTTTAAAATATAAGTAAAGGGCTACTCCCCAAGCCAGTCTCCAGGCAGCAGGTTGGATGCCAAGAGCACGCTGCAGGTTGAGGGGTGTTCTTCATGGAACTGTCCAGAGAAGAAAAGGGAAGGAGGCATCAGCCATCCTTCTTCCTACTGAGGCCAGGAAAATGGGGAGAAGTGGGCAGGTGTCTTTTAAATCTTTTTGTGTGAAAATGACTGATTTTCACAAATTCTTCCTATAAACCTGAGCTGTGTGAAAAGCAAACGCTAAGCAGCTCCAAAGGAGCAACTCTATTTCGTTGTGTTGTGTTGATTCTAAAGACTTATTCCTAAAGTACTTCTAGGCTCAGTAAGTGATCCAGCCAACAATGACCTACTAAATAATAAAGACTATTGTTTACAACTGCAGATGGCAATACCATGTTCCCAGCTAAACCCAGTGATCCTGCTTCTTCATCAGCTAATAGCTTGTTCAGCTATGGACAGCTGAACCAAATAGGAATATAAAGCTTTGCTGTTTTGTTCTGTTTGTGTCACAGCTATGAAAATTGCCCATGAAAGGACAATAAAAGGAGAGTAAGGGACTTGAATTTGGTTTCCCCCCACTGGGAAGAGAATGTAGCAAATGGTATTCTGCACATTAGTGTGAGACACCAGCCAGTCTATTAAATTCTCTGGAGAGGTCCTAGAACAATTGTAGGTATGTAAATAAGATGTTAGTCCAGCGTGGGTGATAACCATTGTTCTTGATAGTTCTGCTGCCAATAAATGTCTACAGACAGTATGGGATATAGTTATTCAAATAACCTGTCATTATTCTTACTACAGAAAGTGCCATTTTCTATTTGTTGCCAGTGTGTATATATATATGCTATGTATTTTTTTTAACTTACAGTATATATTTTTAAACAAAATAAACAAAGAAAACCAATATTGTCCACTGGAATCTTGCATAGATTTTATTTTGTTTTTGTAAGACAAAGAAGAGAAGAGGAAGATGGCCACAAGGTGAAAGATCGTGGTTCTGTTAATACCAGGGAAATGAGCAATGCCTTTACGCACATTTTTCTTCATTTAAAAGTTCTGCATGTTAAAAACATGAATGTACACTCCTTTTAGCATGTTCATAAGCAAAAGTAATTTGCTTATATTGCTTCCAGAAACAGAATGAAATCACTCTTGAGAAGACAGCTGTCTGTGGAGCTTGCTGGGGAAGCCAGGCCTCCTCACAAGAATATGCTTTCAAATTTTCTCTTTTTTTTTGGTGGAGAATCATGAAAGTAAGTTTAAAAGTTGAATCTTTGTTTGTAAAGGTCAGTCAAAACTAACACGAGCTTCTGAACCTTCACTAGAAAAAAATAACACTGCTGATGGGTTTTAATTGAACATTTACTTCAGTTTTCTCAAATCAAATTGTTACTCACGATCCTTTCAGTACAAATTGGCCAGGAATACCAGTTATATCTTAAATCCTAAAATTATGATTGGGATTTTAATTTAAAACTAAGTAGCAGAAGTTACTATACTGACTGGAAGGTCAATTTACATACCCATTCTAAATTCCAGGTTTTAAAATGTAAATGAACTGGCCTGCCAGGAATAGGGATGGCAGCACAATAGTTCCGAGAGAGCAGACAAAGACAAAGTGCATTCAGCTCCACTCCACAACTTCAGAGCTTTAAACATTACGTTTGCGATAAATGCAGAACAAGATCTGAAATACAGCCTTGTCAAATACAATACCCTGAGAACAAAGGGAATCAGGAGTGACAGGGAGGAAGTGAATAAGCAATGACTGCTCAGTATGTCTCATAACAATGAAGTTATCAGGCAATGGGTTTAAAAATAAGTGTAAGTACCTTTGCACGCAGCGAGGAATTGAGGAATGAGTGGTTATGGGCTATTGCCGAAGACAAAAGCATAAATGGGTGCAAAAAGGCAATTAGTCAAATTTATGGGAAAAAGTGCCTTGTGGATGTGGTGGTTTGTGTACAGCCACCAGCTTCCTATAACACAGAGTCAGATACTGAAAATGCAGCAGGGAGAAATACTATCCAGCGATCGCTCCGTTTCTCACACTCTCCCCTGGAGACTGCGGGGCTGGAGCGGGCAGGCGCCTGCTCTCTCCCTGACTTTCCCAGCGCTCTTATAAACACGACACTTGTACAGTCCTCACACATCCCAGTAGGCTCCTTTCTAGCACCCCGCCTCCCTTCTGCCCCAGCCGAGGCGACAGCTCGTCAATTTATTCGGCAACAACCACGGTCCCTCTCCTGGTCTGCAGCCTCAAGTGCCAAGAGCAGCTGGTTGGACTGAGCCGTGATCCTCCGACTCGCTGCTCTGGCAATGGGGGATCAGTCGCTGATGAGGGAGCACAATCCTAAACTCTAGGCAGGGAGATGGCAACCAAGCCAGACTCCTCAGGGCTGGCCCTGCCCCATGACCTTGCTTCTTTCTCAGGATCCAGCATAGCCCTATTTCATGCATCTGATGGAAAAACATGGCGGGGGTTGGGCGGAAGGAGTGGTAGGTTTTAAACAAAATCTTAGACGAGAAAGCTCATTTCTTAATTCTACTCACAAGTAGGAAATGTTATTATTAGAGTCTGAAACCATTTCATATACTGTCACCCTCTATTATTCATACAAAAGCCTCTATTGCTATTAATAAAGGAGTTTAAAAAAAAAAAAAGCTAATGGATGGTTTAATAATGCTGCTTATAAAACTAATTGTGTGTAACTGAAAAGCCCTCCCTGGGGTCTCATTTGCAGGAGGGTTAAATAGGATTATCAAATCTAAAAAAAGACTAAAAAAAAAAAATCCCTAAGCCCTGAAGCCCCAGCAAGAAGACGTCACAAAGCAAAAAGGAGTTGGGACATTTTGCTGAATAATTACAGACCTTAGTCATTAGTGCCAGGGGATTATCTTACAGAAACGAAAATCTGAATCGGCTCCATACGCCTGCAAGCTTTGTTAAAGATTTTAGGTCAGAAGTTCCATTTTCATACATACAAACAAGTCCTTTTACCTGGAGGTCTCCAGCCAGCAAGATGACTTCAGTGGCAGTCCATATACCCTGCATGTCAGGGTATCAAACTACTGTACAAAAACTAAATGGACCTTGCCTTTTCCTCATTTTTTATTTGCCTATAAAAGGCCTATATTGCTCCATAAAGCAATAGTGACGGTGCAGCTGAGATGGGAAGAATGAGAGTGAGCTGTGCAGACTCCTGCGGGAGCCATCTTGTGCATATCTCCCACCACAGGTGCTGGTTAGAAGAGTTCACATTGGCACCTCGGTTGCACAGACCCTTTTGCGACCCATGCCTCCTGCCTTCCCAGTCTTGCTCATCCCTTCAAAACCTCCGGCACCTCTCCCCAGAGGTGTCCTCTTCTTCACCTGGCTGGCAGCCCTTCAGTGTGGACACCCACCCCACCTCACATCTCAGCCACCCTCCCTCGCACACTGCTCTGCGTCCTGGTATTTTCTGGGACCTCTGACCCCCCCAACCCTCTGCACCCCCAAAGCTTCCTAAGCTGGACCCTCACCTCCAACATCCACAGCTCCCCAGGCTTTCTACCACCTGCAAAGTACCTCCATGAGCTTCTCTCCAGCTCTCGACTGCCCCATGCCCACCACTTACCTACTGCTAGTCCCCTGGTCAGCAGCGTGCGATGCTCTCCTGTCAGTGCCACAGTGGCTGAGCCCAGCCCTTCCTTTGGCTCTTTGCTCAGGAATAGGTTCCAGGATTCAACCCCGATGAGGTTGAAAACAACCTGGACACAGACTGCCCCAGCCAAAAAAATCTGCCCACACATAACTTTGAAGGCAGGAGAGAAGAATATATCCAGACAAAAATAAAAAGAAAACACAGAAACGTGATAATGCTGTCTGAAGACAGAAGCCAAAGATGAAGCAGGATTTTTGATCCTAGACAAAAGGCACCTTCTCACAGGCTTCTGGTTTCTTGGGTTTTTATACTTTTTGTAATGAATTAAGCCAAGAAACTTAGCAGCAGCACCGTAGTTAAGGCCAGTCTCCTGTTTTAAACAGTGCCTTTAACCTCACATGGCTTTTGTCCTTTTCAAAGACTTTTTACAAGCAGGATTTTACTTTGGAGATTGGATTCCATAAAGGTAAGAGCTGCTGGCACAGAAACTTGGTGTGTTAGAGTCTAGGAACAATGATGTTGACGGAGCTTATGTGGGACTCTTGCATTCCTACTGAAATTCGTGTCACGTTACTTCACCAGAGGAGGAAAATATAACAAAATACAGGACGTGGAAGACACAGTAATTAAAACCACTACAAGATATTAACAGCGAATCAACACGTTTCAAGCCCTCTTCACAGTTTATTTTTGTCTACTCTAAAGTATGTCTGGAGAGGAGGCGAAGGTAAAAGAGCAGAGGGGGGGAAAAGAGAGGTTGTTATTACTTGGATGATTATTATTGTTATCTATTTCTACTACATCAGTGGCTTGTTTGATGCTGAAGATCTATTGTGCAGTGATCTCCAATAATGGAAAGTGAGAAAAAGCACAAGAAGCAAAGCGAAGTTAGAAAAACTTTTTTTCAAGGTAATTCAAATGGTGTCTAGGGTTTTTCCAAATTCTAGTTCAGGCCTTATCCATCACGTGTTGCTGCCTTTATAGTTATCTGGCTTATCATGAAGCAGTATGTTAAGAAATACTGGTGTCCTTCAGCTGCAGCAAGGTTCACGGGTTCTTCACAGGAAGCATTTGCAGGTTGTATACAGTGAGCACTTTTTCTGTCATGTAACCAGACATCACCTAACCAAACTGTGTGCATCATCCGCACATGGGGGGATCTACACATCTCACTGGACATGGAGAAAGTACACCCCACCTGAGTGGCGGTGCACCCGCGTGAGGGGCCGGTGATACCCTCACACCATGTGCAGGTGTGGGATGGACCTTTAGGAGAGAGGAGCTAGCCTGGATTGCAACTGTAGGCCATAAAGTGTGATGAGCTATAAGATTAGCTATGTAAGAGATGTTTTTATTCACTTACCAGTGGACCTCTGAGACAGGATGTTTTTGTAGAAATCCTGACTGCTGTAATTCTTTTATTTTGGCCTTGGCAATGTACGTAGGGCCAACAAAAATAAAAACTGGGAAATGTCTTTAGCAGACAAAGACATTGATAGAGGAGTCACTCTGTCTCTCTCTGTAATACCCAACTGCAGGTAACACCTGCGATCGTGTAACACCCAATCAGCAAGTTTGTCTTGAGGAAAGACAACGTTTAAATAATTCAAGAGTCGTTTCTAGGTAATGTCAGGTGCATCTCCAGAATGGGCAACAATGAGAATTTTGACCACTTTTTATTAATTGACATATTATTTCATATTGCACTATATAATTGGATCATTCCCAAAGTGAACAGCTTTCTTGTAACTGTATAATTTCAGATGAACTCTCTCTAGAAGACTATTTTTTTCAAAATAGGTTATCAATGAGTATAGGAAAGTAGCATCCCAGGCTAGTTAATCTAAATGAGAAATCTTGAACCTGGGCCCACCTACAAGCCTCCAAATAAGGTGCTGGCTTTGCATACATTTTTTCCCTCAAGTCCAATTATTTTTGTCCTCAGGGATACCCATTAACTTAGAATAGTGCTGCTAGCTCTCTCTTTTTCTCATGAAGGCAGAAGGGACTCATTAAAAGATGGGTATAAGCTAAGGATGCTCTGGCCCTTCATTATGTGCAGTAATAATAGTTTTCAATGTATCTCTTAAAATATCTTAGTTATATAGTCACATTCACTTGTATTCTGCTGGTTTTCTGTCACCAACTGTTACACTTTTAGGACTGTAGTCTTGCAAATGCTGACAAAATCTGCCCTCCCCCCAAAAGCCACACTATTTCCCTATACTTACCTATACTACTTGTCCTATACCACAAATCATCATTTTTTTCCCCTTTTTTAAAAAAGGAACTTAAAATTCCAAATTTCCTCTCCTCCCATCCCCCCTCCTTTTCTGTGCACCAGAAGGATGCAGCATTTGGTGTACAGTACACAGGAACATTTTGTGGGAGGTACTTCTTGGAATACTGGCAGCACATGACAAAGATTATAATGAGCACAAAAGTGCTTACACAAATGCTAAGAGGAAGCCAGCATAGTACAGAACAACAGGCAAAGAAATAATTGCTGAGGTTAGTTATAGAGTTCCTGTATGTTGTTATTAGTTATGGCCCACCAAAACTTTGCAAAACAGCTTGACTTAAAAGGAAATAAACACTAATGTCAGCCATTGTCTCAAGTAAAAGACTAATAAGAAACAGAGTGACTCTTCATCATTCTGGAGTTATTTCTTTTTTCTGTGTTTCATTTAGTGGAAGATGCCTCAGAGTTTCCATGCATGAATGCAATAATAAAGGCTTTTTCTAGCCTTGTTTGGTTCATATACAGTTCTCAAAAATATTCCTCTGTGGTTAGTACGACCCTTAAGAAAATCAATCATTTCTGAGCACAATACAGTAATCAAAGTCTAACTTGCATACTTTTGCCTGCGCTTCTATTTGTAATTAGCTTAATTAATGAAGGAGACGATCATAAGAAAGTTAAAAAGTGTAAGTACCTACGAAGTACCTATAGACATTAAAGTGATGGCATCCAAAATCTCACTCTTCAAAATTCTCCCCTTTTTTTCTATTCCAGTCATTGGGGTTTTGGTTTTTTTGGGTGTTTCTTCTTGTTTGTTTTCAGGCTGCTTTACCATTTCCCCTTTCACTGTCACATTAACATCAAGACTCATTAAGATTACTTTAAAGGCAACACATACTACTAGAACCCTGTCTTTTTATTTCATTACTCTTATATTACATCTGCACCTCCTTCTGCCTCTTTGCACATCTTGGATATTGATGTAAACAGTGAAAAAGCTGTATTGTGGAGATTTGTAGTCTGATGCCGATAGGAGGCAGCTGAAGGTCAGGAGATAATTTAGACCAATATATTTAAAGGGATGTATTACTGTGCTATTTGTAGTAACTGATCCAGAAACAGGCAGCATCAGTACTGTTATGCTAGGCATTGCGTAAAGTCAGAACAAAAAGCAGTTTTCAAGATCTCCTTGAAGCAACTACAGAATTCAACTGTAAAGGGCAGAGAGATGCTTTTCATCTATGCAGAAATGTTGTAGACGTCCACTAGTTTACAATTGTCATAGTCCCTTTGATCATGACTGTTACTTTAATACCATTAGCCATCTGATTTTGCAACCGCAGTTTGAGTACCAGGGACCTAGTTCTCCCTCAAACAAGGACTGTACACACATGAATATTCATGATCCACTGCACAGGACAAGTCAAGGTGATTAGCATGAAGTAAGGAACAGAAACTCATGCGTCCTAGCCCCAGTCATTGTCCCAGCCATTTCTTACATTGGCTCCTCCTGTGATGTTGAACTCACGACGGTCGATATTTTCCTAAGCTGAGGATTCAGACTGACCCAGCTACCTTGTTTTGAGCACTATCAGTTTGTCTGCTCCCATTACTCACTTGTCAGAGCTCACATAACTGTCAGTATAAATTATCAGGAACAACAAATGCAAGCTCTTTCCAGAACTGTCTGCTTCACTAAGTGCTGTGAGCTACTTCTGGAGGAGACCTGGAGTCCAAACATGCACCTCACTGTCTTGCTACAAGTTGAGTTGTTTTCATGTTTTCATGTTTCTTCTGTTGGAAGAAACTTCTTTCGGACGACTGTGGTACCAGCTTTCTAACTGGCCCATGCAGCTGGAATAGCTCTCTCACTTTACAGATGCTCTGGAGGGACCCAAGGTGCTCCAGCACAGAGATTTGCCACACTTATATAAGGAATGCCCTCCTGCTATTTACTTACCATGAAGTTGCACTTCATTCAGGGCAAGTCAAGGTAAAATTCAAATAAAAGCACATGTTCTTGTCACTCCAAAGTAGGCAACACAGTTGCACTTATTTATACAAGACAGCTGCAAATTTGAAAAAAACCCCAACAACAGTGTGCTTAACACACTTAATAAATCAGAAATGTCTCTCTTTCTATACCCCTTATAAAACTGGTCTGCTGTCATATCCTACCAAGGTGATGTATCCCCCAACTTCCTACTGTTAGGGAGTGGATCATTAGAGAGAACTCATCAGAAAGCACACCTGTGTCAGTGGGGCATGTTGACTTTTATAGCCAGTCTCCTCTTCAGTGCCTTTCAAGGGATTTGGATAGATATAACTTTAGTCTTTAAAACTCAAGGAGGAGATCTCTGGCTGACCAGCTAAATGAGTCATTGCTCCTTAAAACGTCAGTGCTCACGGGTGTATGGCCCTTCTCTCTCTTTTGCGATTGTCTGACAAATATCTGAAATTTACTAACCTGAAAGAAAACCAATCTCTTGTTTTCCTAAATTAGTTTTCTACTGATTCAGTGAGTTGAACTGGTTGCCTTCAGTGTCACAGCACAGCTCAGGTCTCTTGTGAAATCCCACCTTGAATCTCTTTCTTGGCTAGGAGATGTCTGGCCATTCTGAATTAAAATAAGCATGGCATCATTTTCTTGGAGAAAACGACAAGGGAAAAGAAAAAGAAAAGGGACTAGGGTGATCAACAGTCTCTTTCTTTTAAGGATGGCACAAGACATGCTAGTACAGGTATTGTGGCATGTAATCATGAGCACTCAGCTGGAAAACCTCGGCTTGGCTGTCTATAGCTGAGCACCCGGCCACTGTTGCAGGGTTTGAAGCAGCAGCTGCCCAGACAACACAGGAGAAGCGATGCTACACCAGGCATCTCAGCATCGCAGGACACAAAATGAGCACGCTGAATTGGAAAGGTTAAGGAAGGAGCTACAGCCCTCCTAGGACAGCACCATAAATCTGTGGCTGATTCATTCAATACCAGAGGCTACCTTCAAAATTTTCCACTTCTTAAACTTTCTGCCTATAAAACAGATACAAAATTTTGCTTATCAAACTCATGCGACTAGTAATTATAGGTCAGATGCACAGCATCTGTGTGTATCAGCCCAGCATCACTGATTTCAACATACATTAAATGAGGCTTGGATCCAAAGTTTTTAAAGTGGTAATAAATAGATACAAATTATATAAAACGCCCCACCCCCCACTTTTAAAATAATTTTTAAAGTCTTGTTGCAAGTGTGCTTCAATTTTACACCAGTGACAAAAAAGAGCTAGCCACCCCCTTCACCATCCAAACCAGAAGCAGGCTCTGCAGCACTCTGGATGCTGTGGCGATCACCATTGGATTTTTATTGCAAAAGCCAGCAGGTATTTGGAGACACATTATAAATGGCTTGCTGGTTTTGCTAAGCTGCTTTTATATGGTTCACTTCTTCTGGGACACATAAATCTATGACGCAGCCTAGGAAACTAACTGCAAACTGTCCATTTGATGTCAGCAGCAGAATGCCAAGAGCAGGGTAAACTGGATAAGATTTAAAAGCAATGCCCCTGAGGGCAAAGCACACTAATTATTTTAAAGTAACACTCTATTTGTTCAACCATGAGCTCTTTTCTTTCCAAAATATTCACTGATCATAAACTTAAAGTGCTGGGATCTTTTTCAGTCCTCTTTTATATTGTAAAATTATCTGAAAATATATTTAAAATGGTAATGAAAAAATATTGGTGTTTACTCAACTGCCTGAAGTGTATAGAGTACAGTTCTCATGAAGGATAAAACAAAGTCCAGTATGGAGTGTGAGCAGAAAATCCTGGCACCACTTGTTTCACTCTTGACACCTGGGCCTCAGACCAATCCTTTTGCACACAGCTGAATTATACTTTGGATATTCACCATCTTTAGATGTTTAATTCACTCTTTGTGATGGCATTTGCCAGGCACTGAGTAAAAGGAAGAAATGCTTCTCTCTCTCTCTTCAAACAGGTGTCTTTGCAGAGAGAAAAAACCCTTAGAAATATAAAACAATTTGCAGAGATGGTCCATTTAGCATAATTTTAACATCCTGGTTTAGGAAGGGGTATCACCTACCTCTTTATGGACTTTGAATGATAGTTTAGTTTTACACCATAACGGTAACAGTTGTTCATTCTCAAGTCAACTGGGGGATGCCTAACTGTGCACACGCCATATGGTCCCGGTAAGACTTTCCAGCCTAATTAAAATGGAAAGCAAGAGAGAACATATTGTTTGTATATTCTTTATGCTAAATAGGGATGTAAAATTGTTTCGACACAGATCAGAAATTTTCTAAGCACTGAAGGCTATGTTATTTTAAGTTGTAGCTAAGCCAAATGACTTCACTAGAGTTTTCACTGTTCATATCTGCAATGAATTTGACTCTCTTGGGCAAGTATCTTCTTCCTTCTTTTAATGAAAACCACAAGTAACCTAAGTCAAATGACCGAGCCAGATTCCACCTCTTAAGGGTGCTGACCTACCATTTACTAGTGTAATTGAGCAACAGAGATATAAAATGCTACAGGCTCATAATATTAGTATTTTATGCTCAGAGACTACCATGCAAGTTTTAAGACACCTAAAACTACACCTGCATCACTTGTGGTGGTTAAACCTTCGAGCTGTCTCCTGTTAAGTTCTCAGTAGCAGCTCAGCCCAACCTCAACCCTTTAGTTTTGCCGTGTTAAATATGTCTCCATCATTCCTCTGTTTCTAAAAAGAATTCTGCTTTGCCCTCTAAGTAAAGTAGGGCAGGAAACCTCTCCTGTAGGATGAAGGTCCCACCTTCAAAACACACAATTAGAAATGCATAATTAAGAAGATGAATACCACAGCAGGAAGCAAAATCATGGCAGGAGATCCAGATTCAGTTAAAATGATTCAGAATTCCAGTAACAGCTACTCAGTTCAGGATGATGTTGACATTTTCCAAAAGGAACCATGGGCCATATATTTTCTTATGGACAAGTTTCTTTTTCTTTTCTGTCTGTCTTTCTTTCATGCAAAGAAGGTGGTCATCCTGACTAAATAATTGTGAACTTGTTTAGAGGGGGGGGGGAAGTAAAAAATTATCTAACACTTGAAAATAACCACAGATCTTTAGAATACTGGTGTTAACTCTCTTAAGCTTTTTATTTTAGACTGCTTAGGTCAAATATTCATCTCCTTGTCATGTTACTGTTTGCCCATGTATTTGTTCACATAAAGATCCATTTACTCCATTTTAACTTTTTTTTTAATAACTTTTACAATTTTTCTTAATTTTAACAAGGATTTTCATTATATTATATTTCATTTATATTCATGCATTTATTACACAAACCAAAGTGTTAAATACCTTTTTATTTACATGATTAAGTGTAAAGGATACTTTGGTACAAACAGGATTTGAAAAAAATTGCTGACCTGGTTGAATGTGCATTATTTGTAAGAAATACATAGAGTTTTAGTTATGACCACTACACTCTTTAAGATCAACTTTTACACATTACTTATGGGGAAGAAAGTAAAGAAACTGAAGTTCAAGATAATTGAGGCATGATGAAAAATTTTCTGTCATGTATTCTCTGTTAGTCTAGTTCAATAAGATAACTACAAGCATCTTTATCAACAATAATATACAGCTGGCTATTTTTCATTACTTTAGCGAATGAAACGTCACATCAAATGAAATAATGTGAAAGGCGTCAACACAATATTACTAGCTAAGAGTCATTGCAGCTACAGTGTAACTAAAATAAAGGGTTAATCGTTCCTTTATTCATTTTTGCTGTTTTGGTCAGATAGATAGCTTTTAAATCTAACTTGTAGTCATTAAACATAGATAGAAAGGTAAGTCTCTTTCTGCACTTTCTCATTTGAAGAATGCTGTAGCAGATCTGAGAAACATCACAAAACTTGAACCAAACTTAGTCTTAGCAGAATGACTAAAAGTGCCTGAATAAAATATGGCTGGTAGTCTCTGGAGAGATTAAATGAGAGCAGCAGAGGTGACTGAAATGCATTTCAGAACTGATGGACTTGAATATCATGTTTTTCAATGATGGTTCATTCAGTAACTTGCTTATTCTTTTAAGATCTTTGCATTGTGTTGTCATGGAGTTTTTATCTGGCTGATGAGCTGCAAGTACAGGTTACAAGCTACACATGATTTGTAGTTGTATGGCACTTTGTCAGACTCACTGAACTGAACAGTCAGTATTAGGATGTTAAGTAATAACACAAATTTGGTACTAGCCATGATATTTTGCTGCATCTGAAAGCAAAGCCTAGCTTATTACTGTGTGGTCAGCTCCCCAAGTGCAAGGAGCCTTGCCTTCTTTTTGTGGCATAAAATAGATTCAAAATACAATCATAACCTCCTAAGTGCACTGAGCCACAGATGTTTTATCGGACCTCTCAAAAAGGAGACAGCGGAGAATATCTTTTGTCTATTCATGTTGAAATGAAAGCATACACTTCTGGCACCACCAAAGACAAAAAGCTAAGTCCCACTGCTCAGTGTGTCTACTTTGTGCTGCTCTCCTCATCAGCTTCTTATTTCAGAGGAAATAAATTAGAAAGTAATAAATGCAGCTTCTGCAATGAATTAGATATATTGAACACTTTATTTCTTATATACAATTCTACATGATTAAATTCACTCCAGAATGTTTTGCTTTTGATAAGAAAAATCTATAATTTCAAATAAGACAGTACTTCAAAGGAAACTACTTTGAAAGCTTTCTATGTATCTATTTCAATATAGCTTGCAGCATTTGTTATGATAGAGAAGTCTGGATGACACATGATATTTAGAGAACTAATCAATGCCACACATTCAATGTACATATATATGTGTATGTGTGCATATATAAGTTGAATGTTACTGAAAAAATTACCCCAAAACAGTTATTGAAAAAGTGCTTATAGTTTGGGTTCGACTCATTGGAACCACCACCAGAAAAACATTTTATATGCTTCTGCGACAACAATCTGCTTCTTAAAGTATGGAGAAGTACTTCCTATAACAAAAGCAAATCAAAAAGAGACATTCCCAGTGTATAAGACACAGGTGGCCCAAGTGCTTAGCAAAAGCCAGAATTTAAGGTAGTTATAATGCTGCTATAAACTATGGATCAACCCTTCTGATTTCAAAGAATCTATGTTGACTCTCAATAAGCAAGGAGCAAATCTCATAGGATTTTTTTTCTTTTCTTCTTTAAGAAACCCCGAAGATTTTTCAATAATTCTCAACAAGGGAGCCATGGCTTTGGAGCATCCTCACCCCCAGGCTACTATAGAAACATAAAGCCAGAAGGTCTTGCTTTGTTTTACACTGCAAGTAAGTTCAGACCAACAGCAGCTCTTGAGCACACTAACCAATGTGATGAATTTGCTGCCTTCTCCATCAGCTTTGGTGCCATCTCTGAACAGAGACACTAGGAGAGTGAGAGTTACGTCCCAAGAAGAGGCAGGAGGAGAGGGACACAGGTGACCCCCCTGTACTGTACGTGATTTGCCTGACACCATGTGCATGTGTGGCAGGGATTACAGTGGCCACGTGCCAGCAAGCAACCACAGTCATTAATCTTTATTTTCACAACTGTATGGTGCTGTCGTGGTTTAACCCCAGCCGGCAACTAAGCACCACACAGCCACTCGCTCACTTCTCCTGCCCTGGTGGGATGGGGGAGAGAATCAGAAGAGTAAAAGTGAGAAAACTCATGGGTTGAGATAAAGACAGTTTAATAGGTAAAGCAAAAGCCCCACACGCAAGCAAAGCAAAACAAGGAATTCATTCACCACTTCCCATCGGCAGGCAGGTGTTCAGCCATCTCCAGGAAAGCAGGGCTCCATCACACATAATGATTACTTGGGGAGACAAACGCCATCAATCTGAATATTTCCCCTCCTCTTCCTTCTTTTTCCCCCAGCTTTATACGCTGAGTGTGACCTCATATGGTCTGGGATACCCCTGTGGTCAGCTGGGGTCAGCTGTCCCGGCTGTGTCCCCTCCAACTTCTTGTGCCCCCCCAGCCTCCTCACTGGTGGGGCGGGGTGAGAAGCTGAAAAGGCCTTGGCTCTGTGTGAGCACTGCTCAGCAGGAATGAAAACATTCCTGTGTTATCAACACTGTTTCCAGCACAAATCCAAAACATAGCCCCATACCAGCTACTATGAAGAAAATTAACTCTACCCCAGCCAAAACCAGCACCAGGTGAAAACATGACTTTTTTTTGTCCCACACTGACTTTTAGCATCATCATTCTTTTTTGGTTAGCAGTTGGCAAAGGGCAGACACTCAAACAAGACATTGCACACAGGTAACAGCATCTTCATGTCATCTGCTGGAGAATAGCACTGACTAAGTTTCTGACAGTGCTACCATCTGAGTACCGTCACTCTCAAATCTGCTTTTTGTGCTGCAGGAAAACAAACAGATGACTAATGAGACTCATTGGACTGTGTGTTGAATAATGTAATAATATTACTGTGAGCCAAAGATACCGCTGGAACAGTAGGTCACACAATCAGCTAAGGCATCCAATGGGAACCAGGAGGACCATGCAAACTATTCAATGGCAAAGATACTGTGTGAGCACAAAAACATATTATTCAGTTGCTCTAGTATACAAACTGTAAGTGCTTAAGGTAAGGCACTGCATGTGCTTCATTAGAGTTATATGTGGGAGTCAAGGCTAAAGTAGAATTACAATGTCTAGAGAGCAGTACAGGTCAATTAAGTCTAACCAGCATGAACAGCATAATTGAGAGGTAGTTTTGGGATGCAAGGCCACTTGTACCTGAGTAATTGCATCAGTAATACCAGAACAGGCTGAGTTTGCCTAAGTAAAGGTGTTGGAAACATTGTATTTAGGTGTGCACGCAGCAGAACCGGGACCAATGAGGAAAACATAGGAGCAGGACAGTAGGCAGCGTGGTGAAAGAAGATAATAAAAAGGAATAAGTTGTAGACTTGAGTAGAGAATAGAGAGGGGTGGTATCTTCTGACAGCGGGAGAGCAGATGACTGGTGGTGGTGTAGATGACCTGCACACCCAAGTCCCATGCGATGCTAAGGAGAACCCCCCAGACAACCCACTGGGCTCCCCATCCAGCATATGCCCCAAAGATTTAGCATGACAGGGTGGAGTAAGCAGGAGCAGACTTGCACCCTAATACTAAATGGGGAAGGGAAAAGAAAAGTGCTTGTTTGTGACTTGCAAAGGTTCTCCACAGCAGTGCAATTGTGACTTAATACTCCTAGTTAACATAGATGGTTTTTTTGAGATAATTAAGGAATTAGTAGTTTCTTGGTGATGTGTTAATTAATAAGCATCATAACCATCTAAACCAGTTACCTCTCAAGTCTCCAATCTACAGGGTTATAGTCAGATCTTGGCAGTAACAGTTGCTTTCCATATTAACTTGGGAGAGCCTAAGGCACAATTATCAACTCCTACCTTCTTATCTTCTTTAAGCCTCCAGTTTCTAAAAGTTTATGATTAAGAAATCTCAGTTTACATTTTCTTTTAGGAATTTCTGTTCAAGTGGTTGCAAAGGAAAGGGTACAAAATATATCTGAACTGCATATCTAAAAGCTCAGAAGCCAGAGGGTAAATATAAAGTATTTAAAATGTATTTTACAACCTGTTTTTTTCCAGATAATCTCATCTTTTTCTGAGGTTTGTCTTACAATTATGAAACTCTTTTGATAGACAAGTGTTAGTATAGACAACACTTGACACTTCTGATATCCTCTTAAATATCTTATGTTTCTGCTGCATGCTGAGAAAAGGTAATGAAAAAGCCACATAAGTGTTAAACAATTTTGGTGAACTTTCAGACACATTTTTAGAATTGGTGAAGCAACATGGGTGACACTTGCCTAGAAGACATTGAAAATAACTTCTCAAGTGGAGACTATTAATCACCACAAGAGCTTAAAAAAAAGTTTTGAGACACAAGAATGCTGTCTGATAGATCAGGATATAATTGCGAATGAGAGATTTGTATCTAATAAAAACAGCCACTTTGGCAGCTATGTAGAAATATAGATTTGAATTCAACATTGAATTACTGGGGTGTATCAGTTCAAGCAGCAGAAGGGAATGTATAAGCAGAGAGATGAAGAGTTTTAATAAACTAATCCTTATAATAACAGGAAAATTTTCTTTAATAAGATTAAAGACAGAAGAGAGAATGATACATCTGAGCAAAAACAGAAACTTAATTTTAGAATCCTAAACCCATATTAAAGGAATGGGTTTTAAATGCCCATGGGAGGAATTCTCAGAAGTGACAAAAAAATTTTAAAAAAATTGCAAGATCTACTGAAGTTAATTATTTTTGCTTTCTTCTATGGTTACAGTGATTTAAAATATGTTGTCTTAATTTTTAGTGTTATTGTTTTATTAGACCAATACTATTTCCTTAATAATATTTTAAAATATTTGATTACATTATATTAAGCTTTTAGTTACCTTTAGAAAAATAATTCTGAGTAAATTGGAAATCAGTATAATGATTTCCATAGTTCTCAGAATTTTGATTCAAATATTTAAAATCATGGATCATCTTGTTATAGTTTCATTGTGACAATTAAAATCATCATGCAATACATTTCTATGTTTCAATGAAATGAAATGGAAAATAACACAGTAGGCTCATGTGACAAAAGAAAAAGCTCTTCTTTAGCACCCTTCACCCTCCCCAGTCTCCTTCTGATGAGCCAAGCTTTACAGATGAGAAATGATCCCATTCCAGATGCCAAATTAGCCCCACAGTCCATTCAGTCTTTGAGCTGCTCGGCAAGACTACCAGTAATGGAATCAGTTTTGACAGTGATTTTTTTACTTAACAGTGATGTTAAGCTGATTATAATGCTAAAGACTGGAGTAAGAACACACATGCATTTTAAATAGACCATTGACTAGAGCTAGGCACAGCTTTAAGATGGATGATTCATTTAATAAAAACCCCTTTACAGAGAAATCTTCCCCTCTTCCAATTATTCAAAATTTTAGGACAAAATTAGGACAAATTTAGGAAAAAAACCAATGCTGGTTAAGAAAAAACCTCTTGAAGTAGTGGAATATTTCTTGACATTTTCTAAACAGAAACAGATTGGCTAATTTAAACATTCATTAGAGAAACATGGCTTTCAAAAGTGGAAAATAAGTGAAAATGAAATGCAGGTTTTGTCTGGTTTTTTGTTTGTTTGTTTGTTTGTTTTTTAAAGTGATTAGTTTTAGCTAGAAAAAAAGTATTTTGAGTTTACCTGATGATTCTATTTGATCAGCCACTGAACCACAATAAATCAACCACAGAATGATTTGTAAAACTTCGCTGGAAAAATTCTGGGACCCCAGAGCCAGAAGGCAGTCTATTGCATTCTGCATCAAGTATGCGGGTCTGGTCTTACTCTAGGGCTTTTAAACTTGCCAGAAGATTGCAAAAATGAGAGTTTTACCAGTGAAGTGTCAGAATACAGCTTGCATAGCTAATACAAGATCTGTCTCTCCCCCAATGCATTTAGAAGGAAAGGATAAGATTTTTCTCTAATGTCTGTAACATCCTCCCTTTCCAAAAGCCAACCCCAAGGTAACCACTGCACCTCGTTTCTATTTTTAAATCCTTTTCTGTAATCGTAAGCGTTTACACAATGCACTGCAGCATGCAATAAGTGGGGGTGATCAGGAAGGGTGATGCTGTCTCAGCTCGAGGGTCTGTATTACCGTATTGATTTAACTGCACAAGGTTAACACTGAGCCAGCCCTTCTGTTCTGTACTCATTTTTCAGATCTTTAACTGTACCAGAATTTCTAAGCTGAAACCTATCCCCATGACTTATGCTGTAGAAATTGCTCACATTAACTACCACATCCCACACTTCTGAAGGAGAGTTTATATAGAGCTCTTTGAATGCAATGGATTCATCAAAATACAGTGATCCATTCTAAACTGAAGACCGAGATTTTCAAGATGGACTAATGACTTGAACTAGCTGGTTTTGAATCACCAATCTGAGACAAATTTAAAGGATTGTGTTTCAGAAAATGTTCTTTTAAAAGTGGGCAATTTAAGTCTGTAGTCTGTTAAAAAGCTTGATCAGGACTGATGGTTTGGGCCACTCTGATAACATTATATTGGTGACATGAAGTCATTTACTGTTCTTAAGTGGCTTAAGCTACAATGAAAATCTAACTACTGTTCTTTGAAGTTTTAACATATTCCTTCCCTTAAACATCTAACCAATAAAGAGTTTTAAGAATGTTTTCAGATAGGTTAAATTATCACCCAGTATTAAGTTTCTAAAAGGCATCATACTGACCATCTTTTTGAAAACTTTTAGATCACTAGTATCCTTGTTCTTGAGCGTCTGATACAATAATACATCTTTTCACAACACTTCAAGGAATGGGGAGTTAGATTTATTCTTATTTTACAGCTGGAAAACTGATTTATTGAGGCCAAATAGGAAGCCTGGAGCAGAGGAGTGCACTGAAGTTGTTTCTCCCATTTTCCTGTCAGCCTAAGCCAGGGAGAGCCTCCATTTCCCTATTCTGCTCTTACAGCACTAGAAGAGAAGGGCACTGTCTGTTTCATTATTTCAACAGTTACGAGGCATACAGACTGAATACCTAGTGTTTAACAGTTAGGATGTAGTGGATTTTCCCCCCCCTTGGCAGCTTTTTCTTTTATTCTAGAGAAGTACCATAGTAATGGTAGAAAGATGCAGGAGACACAAACTATTTACCTTTGCTCTTGACAAACTCTGTGAGTTAGGCTAAATGGCAGGTTTTATTTTCCTCACTGCAAAATGGGTATTAACCAAATTACAAGTGTGTTAAGAAGATTCAGGGTGAAATTCATCTTAACTTCCACTGAAATCAAACATTTTATGCTCATCTGTAAAATGCTTTGCTAAATTGCCCCTTTACCATCACACTTGTAGTATTCACTGCGATGGTGAAGTATTTATATAGTACTGTATATCAACCTTAAATTGTCATGTTTCTAAACATTTTATTTAATACAAAATTAATTCATAACACTAATATGAACATGTAAATAACCGATTTTTGCAGATGCATTTATATTGGGTTCAGAAAAAGAATCACAAATAAAATATCTAGGCATTATATAAAAGCCATTTTGCCTGATAAAAATCACTAGTTGTCAAACTAGTATGTTCCATTAAGCTTTTCAGCCTTCACTCTACACAAAAATTTTGTAGAGCAGTTGTCAAAAAATATGAAAAAAGGATTCTGTCTAGTTTGATTTGATATGATTCTAATTGGATGAGTAGATATTGAAGGTACTGTTTTTAGGGAAGAAACGACTATTGCCAATAACACTTATTTTGGAAAACTTTACTTCTGCTTGATTGCTTAAAAAGCATGCAATTAGAGTACTGCAATTATCCTAAGCATCACAGTAGCAGCAGAAGCCATTAAGTACTACATTTTCTTTTTCCCTGATCTATTTTTCAGTTGCACCTCAGTTAAAAAAATAAGTTAATTTAAAGGATACTGTCAGTCTCCTCACTTTCTACTTGCATCAGTGTTCCTACCAGCAAAATATTCAACTGTGTTAAAAGGGAACACAATTCAAAAGTTGATGCATCTCCTACTTATAATTGTTCAGTTATATTGTAATACAGTGTGTTGGAATATATTATCATGGCAGGAGCAGTCAGAACACCTGGGTGAACTTGACTTGCAGGAGAAAATGTGCGAGTTTGTTATCAGGAGCAACCTACCAATAAGCATGAACCCACTGCTGAGGAGGCTGTGCAATCTCCATTTTTAAAATGCCACAAACCTGGCTGGTCCCACCCTGGAGCAGATGAATGGGGCAGATGACCTTTTCAGATCTCTTCTAATTCTGTTTTTCCAACAATCCTATGATTTCTTGACATATGAATCTGTAAAATGTAGTGACTGGCCTTTTAGATTTTAAGATGAGCAAAGACACTCTGGACTGAACAGCCATTTGCCTGTAATCCAAGAACTAAATTTTTGTTTTCCAAAACTATCCCATCTGTATTCATTACATGAGCACGCAACTGAGTTTGGAAAAGGCTGAGATCCAAAGCACTTTCCCAGCTAACCGAAAAGAGAAGCAGTAGTTTAGACAGGGGACTGGAAAAATTATTTCTGTAACATCATTTCAAAAGAACTTTATAGCAGTTTGTTCTTCTGGTTTTCCAGATCAAATATTAAGAAAAAGGAATCAGGTGTCATAATATGCTCTTTTTGCTAGCACATTGGCTGGTATTTTTGAAGAGTGAAAGGTTACATTTAACTGTTCCCTTGGACTACCCTCTCTATACCCATATATCTGCTGTCTCTTAGATGTCTAACTATAACATTGCTAGCTCCTCTGAAACAAGAATATCCTTCTGTTATAAACATGAAATATCTAGTACAGTATTTGATTGCCTGTATTTCCTAGATGCTACAGCAACACAAAGAACAGCAATGATAAGATACAAGGAAGTCCAGTTCTTCAGTAATGCAGATGATAATTAAGTGAAGTTTGCACATTTTAAGCAAGTTTCCTAATCTGTGCCTAATTTTCATATTTAGACTCTTCTTTGATCATTTTATTACCTATCTTTCTTTATCTTATTATAGAACAGATAATCTTTATGCAGTGAATCTCCTTTAACAGTGCTATCATGTCATGGTACAGTTATGGCATGGGTTGTGACTAGAACTGGCATGGACAGACAAGCATTTTAAACTTTAAAAGCTCTATTGCATTCTTTGACATTTTGCTCTCATGTAAGATTTATCATATATGTAGCTTCCTACCATTTCTGATTAATTAGTTGGCTTCTTGTCACTGGGAGATGGTGAGCTAGTCTCAATTATACATGCGTAAGTTAGTTCTTGGCAGTCCCACGTAGACATGAAATGAGTACTGAAAGTTGCATTCCCCAGGAGCCCAAGTTCCTGAAGACACATTATGCTTATTCTCCATACTGGTCTGAACAGATTACCAGTGCACTCTGGAGGACAGACTGAAGCTGAGGTCTGAGGACCACAGTAAACAGCTTGTTTCTCCAACATAATGGACATCTTCCATTGTTGTCAATGGAAGAGTCTATCTGTGCAAGAGACACAGATTTATGGAATAGTTCTACCTTTTCCAGAGTGCCTATGCGTAATAAGACCAAAAATAAAATAAAATAAAACCTGAACCTAAACCCCCCCCCAAATCCCCAACCACACTCCCCCAATCCCCCTAAAATAAATACAGAAAAAAAATTATGTCAAAACCTACTGTTTTGACAATGTTTTTGAATGTCTATAGCATTCAAGTCTTCCCATGCAGAGACAAAGAAACAGAACAACAAGCTGCAGTTATTATGTTACTTAATATTAAGACTTCATGTACCAACCTCAGTGCAACTTTCCTTAGGAAAGGTTTCTTAAGTTGCAGAAAACTTTTTTGGTCAAAACAACTGAACTATGACAGAAAGATACTATTTGTCTTGTAGTTTGGACATTCAGGTGAGAAGCAAGAAACCCTGAGTTCAAAGCCAGAGGTGTCATAAGTCAGACCAGGAGATCGGAGTTATATTGGCTGTTCCATGCCTTCATGATCCATGTGTAACCTGAGTTTCCTTATAACCAAAGTCTTTGGTACTCTGGGCTAGATCTCATAATCCAGTATTTCAGAAGTGGGAGAGAAACCTTAGGAAGGTTTTGGGTTCATCCTGTTGCTGATCAGTACATTTTTTAGAACCATCATGCAATTCTATAAGGCAGAAACAGCATTTTATCAGTAGCAGGAGAAAAAGCAAGGATGGGAACATGAACAACTTGGTAGTGCAAGATTCAGATCTGGATGATGTACCTGCTCACTGCTGCGTGATACTGAAGAGCCTGGACAAGAGTTTTTAATGAAAACCCTAACTGCAGCATTTGCAGTATGCTGCAGAGCAATTGATGGCCTCTGGCATACTACATAATAGCAACAATTCTCCTGTGTTTTTGTGCAAAACGCCAAATTCATCTGTGTTCTTCAGGTTTGCTGGTTACAGTAGCTATTCTTTCCAGTTAGATTACCAAAGACACTGCATAAAGCAATATATGATTATAACGGATCCTGCAATACATTAATGATAGCTCTTCAACTACATATAGAGGTTGTTCTCTGCCCATGCTCTACTTTATTAAATTTGTCATTTCTTAATCACAGTAAACCACAAAGGCATACTTCAAATTAATTTCTTCCTTTGAGGTGCTCGATGTACAATTTACTATGTTACCTGGACTAAATTGCTTCCAGTGTAGTGTTTCTGCAGTGCTGAAATTAAAGCCTTCGTTGTTTTTAGCATGTAGCTTGGTTTTTGAGAGTACTAGCCATGAATGCAGACTCTAGATGAAAGTCTTCACTAGTTTGAAGTCAGGTTACTATGTTGCATCTCATGCTCAGAAATAAGCTGAACGCTTTGAAGTCAAGATTTCGCCCCTGAAATCACACCAACACAGCTTATCTCAAATTTTCATGGCTTCCTAGACATTACAGCAAAAAAAGAAAATTGATACAGAGAAAGTAATTTCCTCTTTTCCATGTACATTCAAATGTTAGAACTTAAGCCCATAATCATAGGTCACTTAGTAGCTAAAATCAATACAGTGCTAACTAACCAAAATTTGAACATCTAAACTCTGAAAAACAAATCAGAATAAACTAGAATTTTCCCAGATATGCTAACAACATTGAATCTGTGGGAAATCAGGAACATCTTTGTACTTAAAAAATCTATGATGTGGTACTTTAGCTTGAACAATAGCATATAATCATCTTGAAAGGAATGTCAGTAATATGAAAAGACAGTTATTAATTATTTCTACCACTCAGGTGGAAAAATTCTAACAAACTCCTGTGGTGGAGTATGCAGCAATATATATTGCCATGATAAAAGACAGCAGACTGATCTCAAGTGTCTGTAAGTGTGCAAAGTGAAGAAACAGGTAATTTTATTTCCTCATTTTGCTTCCTTAGCTTTTTCAGCAAAGTTGGAAAAGTCTCTCTTCAGGATTGATGAGAAACCAGATAAACAAGGTGACCCTGTATGAACACTCCTTTCATCTGCTTAGTGCTACAATGAAAGACAGCCTTTAACACACTGGAGTCTTTCTGTCAATACCCAGGACCTGACTCAAAGAATAACAAACACTTCTCAGAAGTCTAAATACAAGGCTATATTGTACTCCTAGAGAAAGAAATTATTATCTTGCATAATTAAATGGATCATTTTGGTACTGATTTAAAGAAAAAAACCAAACACAAACAAATCAATAAAACAACAGTTCTCCCAAAACAGTAGAAACTTTTCTACAGGGAATGATGTTCTCTACAAACCCTAAACTTTTCTCTAGATTCAGATATTTTGAATCCTGTGATTTGATAAAGTAGCAACAGCAAAAATAAGCTTTACCAAAGAAAAGTAGATTTAAAAATCTCACCAAAAAACCCATCCATGCAACTCTTTTAGAAAGACTGTAAGGGAATTTGTAAATGAAGCCTTACATTAAGAACTTGGCAGAGTTGGGGTTATTATGTATTTTATATAGCTATTAGCAATAACCTCTAAAACAAAGTCTAAAACCTTAAATGCAACTTGAGTTGATAATATGATTTTTTCTATAGCTAGTGAACCATACAGTAACTGTTTAGCCATAAGCTAGATCTGTTAAATGTGTTTCATTGATCCCAATGTTGAACAGCGTATCTTGCACTGCATCTCAAAAAGTCACCATTGTAGATGAAAAGGAACTTTATAATTTTATCATTTCCATTAGAAATAGTTTTAAAGGGACAGCTGCTTTGTACCTGCCATTCTGTGTGAGTTACTACATATTTATCCACACAACTCTGCTCATTAGTGCACCATGAACACAAAAGCGAGTTGCCCTTTTTTAGCATGGAACATAAACAATGTTGAATCACCATTTTCTTTTGCTGCTCTTTCATTTGCCTCTCTTTTAGTACTATTTCATTATTTTATCATGGCAATGAAAAGTAATAAAATCTCCACAAAGCACTCCTTATGACTTGTTTTCATCACCACCAGCTTGTTAATGGCATGTGAGGAAAAGAAACTAAACTTTCTCCTCCTCAATGCTACATAGTGACTCCAAATACTATAAGGAAACCCCAAAATGATTAATAGCCAGTGTCTATCACTCCTCTTAGGGTTTCAATTAAAGACAGTTAATTCTGTTCATAGAAGTCCCTGAGACTTAAAGAAGGGACTGTACTCAGAAGCTTGTTTTTCCCCCATCAAATGCATGGCTGAAAATATCTAGACATTTTGCAGCTGGTAAAACAATTAATTCCTAGATTAATCTCAATTTATTTTGAGCATTGTATTTCTTGCTGTGTGTTCTGAGAGTCAGCCAGTTAACTGAATATAACAATTTCCCTATTTGCAAAATAAGCCTGATACGACCTGCCTGATGGGGGTCTCCCAAAGTTACTACAGTGACCACAAGTTACGAGGTACTATAGAAGCACTACAGGTCTGTGCTTTGCAGGAGACCAAAATCATGATTTCTCTTGGCTTAAAAGCAATTCCATGAATCAAAGTGCTTTGTGCAATCCTGAAATGAAAAATGCTATATAAAAAAGTTATTATTATGAGTTTCGCCTCAAAGCTCTTAAAAGCTCATATTTCTTTTGGCTAGAGGTGGTTATGAGATTTTAGCTGTAATGCAAAAGAAAGTGCTTGCACTCTGTTGAACTTAATATCTGTTGGTTGGAATTGGCATAGCTCCTCATAAACCACAGTTACCTCCAGAAAAATGACTTGGTCAGTGAAGTTTCAAAGATATGTGCAATGACATAAGTGGACCCATATATACCACACTGGGACTTCAGCCACACATACCGACATTTCCCATAGAAAACAAGATGGGATAGAGGCATATAAGAATTTGACATATACCAATACTTCTGAAGTATTATTTCAAGTACCTGTCATTAATCACATGTATTTTTATATTACTGAGTTTATCTATAGGCTCCAAAACCATGGAACTTCACAAGGACTCCACATCCTATAAATGTTTGCCAGGGTATAGACCCAAAGGAAAACAAGTGAACATCACAATGATATTAAGCATGCATTGATTTTGACATGTTATTTTAGTGTCATTAATTTTGGCCACAAAATTTATTGGAACAGACTTTTTTTGTTTAGACAAAACAATAACGTTCACATTTTCCTTCTGGGCCAATTGATATATGAAGGCTCTGAAGTGCTGCTGAGCAAAGTAAAGGTAAATTTTCTAGGAGGCTATAAAATTGTCACTTCTGGCTGAGATGTTTCTGAAACAGTCTCACTACCTGATGTTAAACTTTCACATACCATCACTGTATTCTGTAAGATCTGACTTGCTTTAATTATCTCACTCTCCAAACAGTGTTTTGGTTAAGTATTACCAATCCAGGAAGTCTAAATAGTCAATTCTTTGCTGTTTAATGCAATGCCTCCACAAATGTCAATACTTCACCTAGAAAATTTCTGTGAACCTTTATGAAATTTATGGTGATTAACTTCAGTAGCTGCAGGTTTGAATGCAGAGTTACAGAAATAAATTTAATCCCATGCCCTGACTCTGAAGGATTAGTGTGAGACTTCCAGGTGCCTGGCCATGAGCTGGGGCACTGGCACCCATGGAGCTGGGGCAGGGAGCCCTTGCTTTGCCATCCCACTGGCCTCCCAGCCCAGCTGCTGTGGGGCCACAGGGCTTGCAACCCACACCATTAGCCAGCTTCTGTCAGGGTAAACATAAACCCCTTTTTTAAAAAAAAAGTGAAAACGCAAGCATGCAATGGTACAATTTTTTTTCTAGCGGCTAAGTGCAAGCCTGGCTGTTCTGCAAAGGGCTTTCACTACAAGAAGGAGGTAAGTTCTGGAAAACAAGCTGTGTATTCATATTGCGACTTTCCTGATCCAAACCTGTTTCACTGCACAAGAGCTGTTCCTACACATGTTGCTTGCAAACATTATTCAAAGATAGTCAGACAGACTGCATGCTATGTTAATATCTTAGCATAGCAAACTAAGGGAAAAGCTCCAGAGTCAAGGGATGCAGAAATGGTTGTCCCATTCCTCAGGCACCATCTCACTGTTAAATGAACAACGGGCATGCTCCAGCACTAACCCATAGAGAAAAGCAGCCTGGAGGTAGAAGAAAGAACCTGGGAGTCCTGCAGAAAAAGGACTTCTTGTATTGTTTGTGAAGGGTCAAAAATAAGCAAATATATCACTTGCTGATATCAGCCTGGGCTAACAGAAATCCATGACAGGGTTCTTGTGTAAATACCACAGGACTTGACACTGGCCCCTCGTTCCTGTACAACAGCCTCTACCATAAGCAGAGCTTCTACAGACCATGCAGTGTCAGCCAGCATCAGTTACAAAGAAATGCCACTCATTAAAAACCTGTCCTAGAACATGAATTCACTTGGAAATGTGCCCTTCCAAGGGCAGCTCCAGGCTGGGTGATGTGGTGCTGGTGTAGCCCATCCCGGGGTGGCCCTGGGCAGCAGGGGGTTGTGGACACTGGGGGGGATCAGCCACTGCCTCGGTGGGAGGGGGGGAAGCAACCTGAAAGCTGTTGCTGGCTTAGGACCCCCTACGCCAAACAGCCCTCCAGAGTTATTGTTTTTGCAACAGCATAGTTAGATTATTTAAAAATGGGGGGATTGAAACTATGTGCTCAAAACCAGTAATTCCACAGTCACTGTAACCAGAAGACTTTTGAAGCATTTCTGTGCAAGACACCTTCCTTATTCATGCCAAGCTAGAGTACCATAAACTTCCCCTTCCCTTCCTGTGCCACTACCTCTGCTGTAAGCTAGGCTTTCTGAGGACTTAATTTAAATGCAAGATAAGGGAGCAGCAGACACTGAAATTTCACTTATGTTTTATTATTCAGAAGAATTCCATAATTGATTTCTTAGGGGGTTGGGAAAGCAGGAATTACCTATTTCTGAGGTGATACAGGCTGTGCTGAGGTCCTAGAGATTTATCCATGCCATAGCTTTGTTTTGCTGCTTCTTTATAAGGTGATGCAAAGCTTTTGGATACCAGCCCCTGCATAATGATCTCCCCAGTGGCAATGTCTCTCCCGAGTTACAAAGGCAATGCTGGCATTGCTGCAGGGTCTTCTGCAGTCTGTTCTCTTTTCCAGTCCTTGTGAGCACTTTGTATTTTAGCCACCTTTGCTCCTTTGTTCCTCCAGGAGTTTTATAAATTATCTCACAATGAAGTTTTACACAGATTCAGCATCAGGTCTTTAAATAACACACATCTACCTTTGTGAAAGAAAATAGCACCTTTCGGTACCAATTTTTTTTGCAAATGTTAAGACTAGTGGCTTATTCTGCTTGCTGCAGAATTTAGTATTTAAGGCTTCTATTGGGAAAACACTTCATTTTTCTATAGCCCTCACATCCATTCATTCAGAGAACACTAAGATTTCTTTTGGAAAAAAAAAAAAGGAGTAAATAAGCCATACATATTTGTAATACACTAAAAATACTCCTTTCTGGTTATAGCACAGGGATCAGTTGAGACACAGAAACTGGGACACTTTGTTTATCAAAGCCACCCCCTTTTTTATTCCAATGGTGAACCAAGACTTCACTGTATATGTGTTGCAAAATTAGCAGTGTATTTTTAAGGTAGATGTAGAATCATACATATCAGTCAATTTCTAGATGTAAAAGTGACTTTTAGGGACCTGAGAGAGAAAAACAGTCATCTTAAATCAGCCTATTGTTCACTGTTCATTGACAATGAGGAATGCTGATATTCTTATCCCCTTTGCCCCTTTGTATCTATCTCAGTTCCTTTTGTAGTGCCTACTCCTTCTTTCTTTTTCTCCCCCATAGTTTTCCCTTGAATTTCTGGTCAACCTGTTGTTCTGGCATGATAAGCATAATATACTTCTTACTTCTATGGAATACAGCACTGACTGTCATCCAGACTGAGCAAGGAAAAGGAGAACAGGGGAAGGAGGATGAAAGTGGGGTGCTGGTGAGATGCCCCAAGCGTAGCCAGCAGCCCTGCCTGTGTGCACTGACTGACCTGGCAGGTGTGGAAGTGACAGATGTGACTTTCTCTCCTGAGGGACATTTGAGGTTTTTTTCCATGAAGCACGATGTCATTCTCCCTCTCCACACTTCCCCTTACATTTCCACCAATACAATCTTTCAATTTACTTTTTCATTCACAAAATGTTTCCTTTCCTATGGTCAATGTTTCTCAAAAGTTAATGTTTCAGTATCTTATTCCTAGCTGTGCAGTGAGAGATTTCCTTAGACATGGTCTTTCAGGACCTGCTGCAAGAGCATTCTGGAGTGCCCTATCTCCAGAGTTACATCTATTACCATTTTAATTATTTTCTGGTCAGAGGTAGTGTGCATGTTTCCTGGTCATTTTCTATTTCTGAGCAGTGAGCAAACATTTTTCTTCAATCCCTGCTTAACTGCACTTTGAGGACAAGTCTTACTAGATAATCAAAGCTTGAATGGCACAGGAAGAGGAGAAGGAAAAATAGGAAGGTAAATGGGAGAAAGGGGAAAACACAAAGGAAATATGAGGGGGGAAAGTTACAAAATAAAGAGATGAGAGTAAGTATGAAATGGAAAGGTGAAAAACCTCCAGTATGTTTTGAATTTTAATGGAATAAGAACATAGGTCTGACCTACAAAGCTTACTGACACATCCTATCCAAGCGCTAGACCCTCTGCTCTCCAGGACAAGAGGTATGTGGAAAACCCATTTCTAAGTGATTTGCTAGTACATGACAAACGCTGTTACAGTTATGCTACAGAATCACTTTACATGCACTTCTGCTGCTTCGACAAACAGGCTACTAACTGAGTTCAAAAGAGTGGTGATAGGGCAGTCAGTGAAGATTGAAACCTTATGAGAAAGAAATGTTTAGATTACATTGTATTACATGATATTCTTCCTTAACGATTTAAAAAAAAAAAAAAGTCTGGCAAGATGAAAGAGCAAGCCATGAAGCGTTAAGTCTCATTGTCTTTTCTTCATTGCCATGGCTTGATTAATATTCAGCTACCGGCTAGCAGTAATTGAACACTCAAACGAGGCTGTTTGTACTTGCTGAATATACTGTTTGAACACCCTCTTGGTATTGTGAAGTGGCAGCCAGCTACTGGTGAGGCTGAGAAACCCTGCTGTTCCCGACGCCTGCAGGAAGGTGCAGAAATTCAGAGGAAGCTTAGAATGACAGTGGTTGAAACAGAATAGTCCCCTTGCTACCCTTTAGCAGTGTGGACTTGTTGCCAATACAAGGTAAGCTTTGCCATGACATGCTGGCTGGAGCTAGGACAAGACAGTGGAGGAGCTAAAACCTCAGCTTTGGTTTTAAACAGAGAGAATATTATCAACTCAAATGTAAGGTTCTGTCCCAACAAAGTCTGAGCTATATTCTAAAAATGCAATGGTTAGAAGGCTAAAAGGACATCAGAGAAGAAATATTCCAACCTTATATGTCTAGGGAGTAAGGAACTCATATGAGAAGGGAAAACCTACTTGTATCTCTTCTGGTGTTTTAAAAAAAAGAAATTATTATTTTTTTTAAATTCAGTGACGGCGTCATACACTCATGTATCCCCATGGAGCATGTAGCTTAAACAAGGTCTTTTCTCTGCCAGTTAAGTGCCCTAAGGGTTAGCCTACAGAGTCAAACACACAGGCATTCTCCAACACTAACTTCATGCTGGTTTATAACTGTGATAGAGTAGTGCCTGTCCAAACTTGGTCTCTTCCCTCTTTGACCTCTTTAAAGCAGGCCAGGGCCCTTTCTGCTCCTTTCCCCACCCAGGAGGCAGCTGCCAGCTACTTGTGGCATTCAATGTTTAGTGACTAGGAAGAGGGAAGGTGTGGAAAATTACAGGGAATCTGTCAGAAGTATAGTATAGCTGGAGGGTGTATATATAGTGCAGCATCATGCGCATCCCACTGCTTTATTTCTGTGAAGTAGTAAAACATCTCCAGCTAAAAAAATCAGTTTTCCTTGGAGTGGTAAATTGTTTTATTACAACATGGCAGCTTCTCTTTGCATTGGGGTAGGGTGCCAGCACCAAGAGTTCTGGCTTCTTGGTGCTAATTAGTCCTCTGAAATTGATACTGCCTGAAGAAAGCTACTCAAATTTTCTCAGTTTTCCTTTCCTTCTAACACTTCTGTGTTTGTTTTCCCTGTCAGACATCTGTACCCTAGTTTCTTTAGGCTTAAAGCTACTTACATTATTATAGATAGAATATCTTTGGTCAAGAGCAAACAGTTTATCTGACAAACCCAATGTATTTTCATTTCATTCCATTTCTGAAAAATCTAATGTCATTGATTTTTTGCATAGGGATGTGTGGGTCAGCTGGCTAATCAATATGTTTTGCTAACTCTGATCATTTACAGCCTGATTAAACTCCACAAGACAAAAAGCAATCCCATTTAAAAAAAAAAAAAAGAAAAAAAAAAGAAATAGCCTAAATTATTTTTTAATTGGAAGGCTTCTGTCTTTGTTTCTGAAAAGGTAAAGTGAACTCAGAGGAAGTTTTCAAACTTTGCCATACAGTTACAGGCCTAGAGATTTCACCTAAATGAAAGCAGACAGTCTTACAATCACCAATCTTCAAGAGACAGGTCATTAACTTAAACAGCAAATGTCAGGAGACTTCAGCTTAAAATCACAAAGTTGGCGGTGCAGAAAGGCATGTTCCCTGCAAATCAAACCTATAGAGTTCAGGCACATTTGGGTTCAATGGTCCTTATTTTTAGCACAAATCCATTTCAAGAAAAAGCTTTAAGTGTATTGGGATAAAAGTCACATCAAAAGGATAAGAGTGGTGTAGAGGAACCCTTAAAGGCCCATGGTAAACTTAGAAACTTCACTTGCCATCAGTCTTGGGTAGCCGCATGGAACAAAGCTACAGCTGCGCCTTTGGAGGTTATCACTGCAGCTTCTCATGTGGGGTGATGGTGGGAGGGGCAGGGTGTCTCACTTGTACCCAGAAGTTTTGGAGAGTGCTGAAGAAGCAATTATTTTGATTTTTTGCAAAACTTTAAAATTGTTGAAGGGCTCTCCAAACACTGTAACTGTCTGAGACTGGAAATTCCCCAAAAGCGAGTTGAAGGTAGGCAGTAATGATCACGTAATGAGTAACCTTGAGCATGACTGGGAAAATGTCAATGAACTTAGTGTTAGAAAGGAGATACTAAACCAGAAAAGAGCAGGGAAGAATATTAATGCTCAATCATGTAATAAGTTCTCATCAGACATTAGATTTCCCTAAATCAAATTGTGCAGAAAATGACTACTATATTACTTCAGTTACAGTAGCCATTCTAGTTTTACAAGTGCATAAAACACAATAAAAGGCTACAGTCATTTGTAAATTCCAGCCAAGTCCCTTGCATGCAATTTATAGTACTGCACACTGTGAGGAAATAAAAGCAATCTTTACAGAAGGAAAATCTATTTTCCCCTGAGAGAAAAATGAGCTTATTAACTGACAGCCAATACTTCCACAAAAATCTCTAGTTTTTAGTGTTCTCATAGCAGATTCCTTTGTACTGCAGCTCCCAAATTTCTGTAGTAGAGTTCAATAACAAATATGCTTCTGTTGCACCTTGTCTTCTGTTGCAACTTGTCTATGATTTGCATTAATTAAAATATCAGAGCTTTGCCATGAGGTAGGCAAGCACTATGGTCTGGATTCAAACACTCACTAAATGCCAACGCAAAAGCTCCTACTGGCTTACCTTATTAGAGCTTTTTATAGCTGTGCAATAGACAGCAAAGATGATTCTTCAGGTTGGTCTGTACATCTCAGGCCTGGTAAACATAAAATTTAGGCACAGTAATTTTTATATTTTTGTACCTTGGAAAAAGTATATTCTCTCTGATTTTATTTATTTATTTAAAAGCAGGATATACCAATACCAGTCAGTCATTTTGCTGTGAAGACTACACCTTGGAGAATCATAGCAACCTCAAGGCAAGTTACCCCTTCCTCCTAGTCTGTGCGTGCTATCTTGGTATCTGCTAGAAACTAGGCAATAGGTTTCTATGGGTGAACAGAGTTACCCAACTGGCTTAATGTTAAAGAAATGTTTGTGTTCCTTTAGCATAGAATCCTGGTACTACTCCCACAAAATTAAGAAAAATTGATAACCATGTGGATACTTTGCACATTTCACTTGTTAGAATGCTGCTGAGGTGGCTTTGCTCCAGATGAATGAACATGGGTATGGTTTAGTGCCTCTAGTTTGATAACAACATATGTTGTTCTAATTAGTATTTACTAGGTTTTGGTGCCTGTTCAGACTTCTTGATAAGTTTCTTCCCAGAACTGGTCTAGATACTAAAGTCTCTTGTGACAGTAGTATATGAGATAAATAAATATTCAGAATCTGGAAGACACAGCGCTGATATATTCACTTGCATGTAGCAGACATGGGAACTTATGTGGAGCATAAAGCTTTTACAGATGTCAGTTTTCCTTCATGAACTGGAAGGACCTCTTCTCCAGACAGTTGATTAGAAAAATATAACAACTGTTTCTTCACTTGCTTTAGCAGTTATTCTGAAAAGGTCTTGAAAGATTTTAAAGCCATCCACTGTAAAGCATAGTGGTGATATGCAGTAAGAGAATAAGAAACATAAGGGACTCTGTGCTTCTGTTTGATAAATACCTTTTTGTCTACATTAGCTGCTGAGTCCAAGGTGTCCAGATGCCCTTGTGACCAAGACTCTTAATAAGCTTATACTAGTTATTTTACTGTCGATTGCCATTCATTTCTGTTTTTTCAAGACTTTGCTGTGATAGGATCAGGATGTCCATTATAGCAAGACCTGGAAGCAACAATGAGAGAGCCTAACATGTCAGACAGCAGATGAGTATTTGACCTGCTGATCCTGGCTGTAAGATGACTTGCTTCCCATCATACATTATTCCCAGGACACTGGTGAAAAGAATTAAACCTAGAGATGACTTTTTGGTCAGAGTTGAACAAAATCCCCTATATGGATCCTGAAATCTCAGGGTTTTGAGAAATGCCCATCCTTGTCCTAATTTGGTTAGAAAGTTTAGTAGGTCTCCAAACTGGGAAGGGCTTAGGAGCTTTGGGAAAAAGAAATAAAAAGTAAAAAATGAAATAGGCAATCAGCAGCAACAGCAACAAAAACCCAAACCAAACTGCCAACCAAGTTTTCTTTGAACGTTAGTGTCTGAAACAGACATAAACTGCCCCAGAATTTTTATTGAATAGTGCAGACCACAGGTTTTATTTTCTTCACATTTGTTTGTAACAGTACTATTGCCAGAATTCCAAAACCGTCAAACCTAAAAGCTAGGATTGCTCTGACGTGATCAGGGCACACTGACAGTACTCTATTGAAATTAGTGGATTCTCACTCTTCTCACTGTCCGACTCTAAGACCTATCATCATTTCATCCAGATGCTTGTGTTAAAGTACACCACTGTTCTCAGCTCTCAGAAGGACAAATGAAAAGCTTAAAAAACTGGAGAAAACACACCGTTTTCTTTGTGAATATATTGTGGGTGTCTCCTCCCTCTCCTTTCCCTACACATCTACTTCCCTCCAAGCGGGTAACGCTTAACCCAGCTGAGCAGCACTCACCGCCAGCCAGAGATGAGTCATCATGTGCCCTGAACAAGCCCCAGCTCAACACCCCCATGCAGATGTCCCAGTGAGGGAGCATTAGTCTCTTGCACTCTTTGCAGACCTCAAAGTTGACAGCCAAGCTAAAAAAGCACTCGTGATCATGCTTATCATCAAGTGCATACATACTGAGTATTCCTAGTTAGAGGATGAATGGGTAGAAATCAGCTAGTGACCTTTTTAGTCTTCTGTGGGCATTACTAGAGCAGAAGGTACTATCTAAACCTAAAAATATATTTCTATTCTAAATATATATTGTTTCTCTGACCCCTCCTAAACCTGCTTTCCAGGTAAAATAAGAAGCCGTCTTAACTATTTTTACCTGACTTCCCTGGAAGTAAAGAGCCAGATTTGACATTATCTAGAGAAGGAATTTGAAGCTCTCTCCAATTCTGAATAAGAATATTTAAGTCGTTGCAGCCGAGGCAGATTATTGCTCATATCCTTTTATGAACAGGCAGAGCATGAAGAGACATTTCTATACAGCAAATCCACATAATAAACTATTCCTTTTGACAACTCTTACTGCTTCAGCCGCTTGGATTACTTGCTTGTGTGGCTGAGGTCACACACACATACGACAGAGCCCAAAATAGATCCGGAAAATGAGTCATGATATTCAGGAAGGATTTCAAAACAAATGGACCTATTTACTCTTGCAGCTGTCTCCTGAAGCTAGTACTATTTTACAATGCCGTTATTGATTTGTTCTCATTATCTGCATCTGAGAAGTTCATTTGATTTTGTTTTAGGTTGGGGGTGGGGGTTTGCATCAGGTAATTAAACAGTTCAGTTCTTCAGAGAATACATTTCTGGAATAAATATGCCACACGCATACTGGATGATCTAAAATGGGAACATCATAACCAAGACATGCTCAACTTTGTAGGGGTTTTACTTCTTGATTGCCAAATGCCATGCAATTACACAGCAGCTTAATTCAGCATTGGGGAAGATATAAAGTACAATGTTTTTCTGTCACTGCACTAGGGATGCTCCATGCTTTCACCAAAACTCGTACACAATATGCATGCTAACATGTTATATCTACTTAATATGGTGGCAGTACTGTATGACTAAAAGAAAAGTTCCAGTCACAAAGTGTGACTATGAAAGTTTGTATGGAAGTGTTTTTCATGTAGACATGGCTCTATTTCAGCAAAAATTCTAATGCCTTCCAGAAGGTAACAAAAATTTAAGTTAGCAAACCTCTCAACTTGGCCTTTTGACCTAACACTATTTTTATTTGACTAACAATGATCTTGTGCTTCTTTTAATAGAATTCTTATTCTAAATTGGTTCTTACATTTGACTGCAAAACTCATAATGTTTCAGCAAGGCTAATTATCTCCTTAATACGATACTACTTTAATCCAAACCCAAGATGATGCTTAATTTTTGATTATTATTATTATTTTTAATAAGTTCACCCCTAAAGGCCTAAACCAACTGCTATTGGCATGGTAAAATGTGCATTAACTTCAGCGGAAGCTGGATCAGACCCTAACAGCAAAAAATAATTACTACATAAATCTTAGCACCTCATATACTTCCAGTGTAGCTAACTTAAATGGCAAAATCCCTACAAGAAGATTATGGACCTATTTATTTACTATGGCTCCATGTAAATGACTCAAAATTTATATAAGGGAAAGTGAGAGGCAAATAAGCCTCTAGCTGGCAAAGTAGTAAGTGTTAACATTTATGGCTGAAATTATTATATTTATCACGTGACCCTTGTTGCCAACCAGTAGGTTGAAATGAAAATAGGCCATAAATGATTGTTTTACTTAAGTAATGCAAAGAAGGGATGAAGGTAGGTTTATACTGATACTGATGTTGGTTTTACCATGGATCACCAGGAATTACCTGTTTGCTTTGTAAGCTGTGACATGAGAGAAGGGCCATTTCTCACAAATTTCATGATAAGGCCTTCATTCAACAGGGTACATAAGATGAATTTAGCTTTAGAATGTGACAATTAAAAACAAAAAAAAAAAAAAAAAAAGAAAAAAGTGTCAGACTTCTATTAAGTGTACAACCTAATATATGTTGCCAGCAGGCAACAGACCTGACTTCAGAAGGACTGTGATTCACTGTAATGAAACTAAGTTTTATTAATCTCCTCCTACAGCTTATGCTTATAGAATTTAGCATTTGCATTTGGATTAATGCTGTTTAATTTGCTAAAAAGATATTTACATTTCTGAAATGCTGCTGATCAACAACTAAGCTGATGCAGACATTTTTGGTAAAAAACCTCCATCCTAACTTCCTTATGGTACATCAGACTCCAGGCAGGTGACAAAAATAGCATCATAAATAATACAAAAGCATGAATACACATTCAGTCAAAACAAATCAATAAATGAATATTGATATTAAGTATACAAGCAACAAATATATCACAGATTACAAGAAAATAATAAAACCCCTCTTTTGTTTATATTTTGCAAACAGCAACTCTGTCCTTTACTAAAGATCACTTGTTTCCACTCTTGGATTGGTGTCTGCTGCATTTTTTAAACAAAAACAAGTATCAACAGTATAAAATGAAGATGAATAAAAAAAGTCATAGAAGAATCCGTATTTGTATGTTTTGATTTTGGCTTTTGTCAGGCTAGGTAACGTTTTGGTTTAACCAGTGAAGTCATAGATGAGCTTGCAGAATGCAGTGATCATTCTAAAAATAAGATTCACTCTGGCAAAGACTGCTTTGGCTCGCTCAGCAGACTGTGCCTGTTACTAGGCAAACTTAGTAACAGGTATAGTTTTGAAGTCTTCCCTTGTTTGTTTTGCCTCTAGAAATTTACACTGCTTATCTTTACAGTTACAGAATTTGAAAATTACTATTGCATTTTATTGACTTTTTTATAGCAGACTAGGTGACTTTATGATGTTTTAAAGAATATTTTACTGCCTTGTATATGGAATAAATGCTTACTTTCCCTTTTCCTTTGAGTAAATTTCCATGGAAACTGAACTACTTGACATAGCACTTTGATTAAATGTGCCCTCATAGTTAACTAATTAAAACTATTATGAGGGTTCTCTAAAGTCTATGCTAATCTTTTAAAAAAATGTTTTAATAATTTGAATTTAATTTAACACACTTGCAAGGAAAACAAGAAATAGTATTTTCTGATCTAGCTAGATGCTGGTACTGCTCAACTGTTTAAGCGTAATCGCAGAACTTCAACAAAATGTGATGAACTGAGATCTATCATCAGCTCTCGTTTCATGACCAGCTATAGACCCTTCAGCATGCTGTTAGCTGCCCACTTCACTGATTGTGCCTTTTTTAGTGCCAACTGTTTCCACAACTTAATTTCCCAATCCCCATTCTCTAAATCATTGGCCTCTAACTTGCAGGCATCACAAAAAAGCAGTACACAGTAGTTCTTCCAAACCATAACAGGCTGTAGCCTTTTCCTAGAAATGTTCCCTTTTAGCATATACAGGTCCTGCTAGGGAAGGAGTAATGGATTCTGATGACTCACTGCAGAGAGCATTTCATTATATGTACCCAGTCTACGAAGGATAAAAATAGTTTGGGAAAGGGATCTATGTTATGAGGTGAATAGGTTTGTGATAAGAGCCATAACACCCCAAGAACTAAACCTAATGCTGATAGCTTTTTATTTTCTTTGCTAATGAAGCCAACCCCCTTCCTCCAGAAGGGTAAATTGATTATATTCCCAGATAATAAAGAGGCCTGTGACAGGTACCTCTACACAATAAATGTCTTCTTTTTCATCCTAGTCCATCTCATCACAGGCAGAACTTTAATTGTAGACTTCTGTGGAGAATTGGGGCAGGGGGCATGGTGAGGATCGAGGAAGTAACAACAACTTGTTCTCATGCATGGCTTTGGAATGAAACACAATATAACACCTCTTGCAAGTCCTAAGTGACCATAGACCAGGACTGAAAGTAAGCCAAAAATATGTATATG
>NW_010973002.1:4067544-4091765 GCF_000737465.1 Haliaeetus leucocephalus
TATGTATATGAGAAAGCAGAAGGACAGAACCGTTATAAGTTACATGTTTTTAGGACTTAGGCAGTGATAGAGAAAATTGGACAAGTTTCAAATAGTGTTTCATTTGACCTGCAAGGGCACCTACCACAGGGGCAGGGAAGAAAATAAGGACACAGTCTTCCGAATGCAAATAATACCTGATTCTGGCACACGAGAACTAATATTCAACTGTTTTTACTTAGACTGCACAGATTAATGATGAAACTGCAGTATGACTTCTGATGGGAACAGTGTTTTGGTAGATAAAAAACATGTCTTGATGTTCTCTTAATTTGATTATATAGTGAGAAAATGAAACTAGAGAAGACTTTGCAAGTGGTCTGAACCAAAACCAAACCCAACAATTTAAAATTCTGGGTTGAAGAAAAGGAGAGAAGGGTTTGGTCAAGAGATTATGGATGATTAAGTCAATTTGGAATAGTTGTAGAGACAATAATAAGACTCAGAACAATGCGAATTTTCCAAGGCAAACAAGTCAGACTAAAGGCAAACTTGTTCAGACTAAATCTGGATATGTTCTTTTTTAGAGAGTTTTTCACGCTTCTATGGGCCAAATAATGTGGACAGGTATTCCTCTGTATTGTTAAAGCCTCAGGATTGTTTGAATCCGGGAGGTCATGGCCATGCTGCACATTGGCAGGAGTGTATGGTAACACAACTACCTTGTTGCCTTACATACCTCAACAATACTTGCCCTGTAGCATCCTGACTTCATATGTGTGCTCCCTGCACATCATGACCCCGCCAACAAAGGGGAGGTCAATCACGAAAGGGACTGTGCACTACGTTTCCACTTAGCTTCTTCCCACTTGCAGCACAGCTGTGCTGCCTTTTGCTACCGGCTGGGTTGGCAAAATGCAGACCACAGATGACCTCAGGGTTATCCGTGCCCTACTAGAAATGACCAGAAAAAAATCTCAAGGAGCAGAGTTTTCCATTATGGACCTCTCCATAATGGTCTTAAACCTGCAGCAAGAATGAAGGTCTTCCAGTCTGGATACTGCTCACTGCAGCTGGGGTGTTTAGCAGGAAGCATGAACTCCAAGATAAAAAATACTGCATTAGAGGTCCTGGCGAGAAACTGGTATCTCTGCTATAGCATGAGCTCTCCCATCACACACTTACAGTTTCACCCTCCAGGGCAGCAGCAGTGCCTGCATGAAGCCTGGCTCCCCTAACGCTGTGAAACCAGTTTGGAGTTACAGATCTGCTGTTGGAGAAGACAGATGATGCCATCTTACAGACTATCCATCTTTTCATGCTACTTGTTACTAGCATCCGTGTGGCTTTCAGTCTTCTTTGCAGGCATTTTACTACTGTGTAAATGATGTACATCCCCATATGCTACATGCTACAGCAAACCCTCAGTTTTATGAATGGGAAGTCCTGATCCTACAGGTCACTGTCAGTCACTGGTGATGATTAAGAGAGACTATGATAAGCAACAAAGGCCAATAAAAGATGTCTGAATGTTCAGAACCCCGGTGTCCCCTCTGGGTACACGTGGATACTCTTTTTTCCTAATTGTCAAGGAGCAGCAAGGGCACGTTCTGCTTCATGACTGGCAGGAGCAGGGATCGAGGAACAGCCCCACAGTGCCTGAACAAGGAGAGTAGGTCTGGGATGGTAAACAAGGTGATCCAAGAGTCCAGTCATCATCCAGCAAGTCCACAGTGATGAGGCAGGTCTGAGGTCAAGCTGGAAAGTCAAGTCAGTGAATCAGGGTCAGAGCAAAGGAGATAAGAGAACAGCCACAGATAAGGCTGCAACATAGCTTAAAAGCAGTTCCTGAGCAAAACAGGGTTGGGGGGTGAAAGCAGGGAGAAAAATTCCTACTGAGGCTTCAAGACTTCAAGGCTGGACACCAGCACCACTACCTATGTGCATGCTGAGTCCAGGCAGCCAAACCCCAGGGGGAGGCAGATGAGCTTAGTGCTCTGATATTAGTGACAGCCACTGACGGAGCAAGTCTTCTCTGTTTATTTTGAGGACAGTGGAAAAGGACAGCCAGACACTTGGTGATTATTGTCTCAAAGATGTCTCAGATTCCAGAAGCTATATGGGCTTGCCTCTGAATAAAAGCTTTTGTTCTAGAATTCAGATTCATACTTTTCAGGTTTTGAAATTTGATCCAGCATGATATGCTAGTTCCTAAAAACCAGCCTGTATCTGCCTTGTTAACTGCCTCCTCAAATTCCAATAGTAAATCTTCCTGCCTCAAAGCCACAAGTACAGATCTGGTGCAGGAATGTATCAGTTTGAGCACTGTCCCTCCAAGCCTATAACAATTTGTCCAGTGATAGATGGATCTATGGAGAGGATGTCTTACATTAAACTAAACAGGGGAGAAGCATGCAATTGCTGGAGCCCATACAAATCTGTGAGGTCTGTTACTGGCATAGTACACAGAGGGGTAGGACCTCAAGGAGCACTAACCTCTTGGCCAGGCTTCTTCAGAAAAGCAGCTATTTAGTCCATCCCTGGGTGAAGTCCAGGAATGCATTAATATCCACTGAGTACATAATCTGGGCCCTAGAATCTCAGTACAAAAACATGCATAGAAGTCTGGATAAGCACACCCTCTATAATGTGTGGGCAATGTTCTGGTAAAGAATGAAAGTGACAGAAGAATAGAAATCTTAAACAGAAGAAATGCAGAGCCAGTCTGATCTGTATTTAGCATGATTTTATTACAAAATAGCACTTACTGTTTCTGTTTAAAAGAAATCTACAACAAGAACCTCTGGGCTGTTAAAATACTCATGCTCCTGGTTAATAAGGATAAAAGAATAGAAAGACAGAAAAGGCAAGACAAAGACCATTTGGTACAATTTGATGTCCTAGAAACATGAAACCGGGGCTATGCTTCTTTTGGAAAACAAACCAAACCAACCAACCAAACAAAAAAAACCCCAAACCCCACGACATTTGCAAACAGGAGTGAGTCACAATAGGTTGTCCCAGCGTCCTGTAGGGTTGTCACTCCAAACAAACAATGCTATCAGAAATAGGTGACATATTCCTCAAATCTGACACACCATAAAGAGAATAATCTGTCACTTTGCTCAAGAGAGTCACTGCTAAGAACAGGCAGAGACACCAGACCTGAGTAGAAATATGTAGACTTTCCATTTCATTATGGAGATGGGAAAAACAGCAGACCAGATACCTTTTGTAAACTTTGTGTGCCTAATACACAGTCCCTTACAAGATAACTGAATAGTATAGATAATTTTGGTAAGAACTAAAATTAATTATATATAATTTATAAATGTGGGGTTTGAGTCTTAATATTGTGCCTTTGAAGGCAACGCATAGCATCAGGGTTTGTGTCACGTGGTATAAACCGTTCTCGTACCAAGTATGGTGCAGCACTTGTCTTTATGGTCAGGTACAATACAAAGCAACTTTCTTTTACACTCCAATATAATAAATGATCATTAATCAATCCCTATTAGACTACACATCCCACTGTCTTCCACTAAAAATTAACTTTCAAAGTGCTTAAGTCCCTTTTGTAGGAATCTGGCAATAATTGTAATTATTTCAGGTTACTTTAGAAAACTGCGTCTGAATGACGGTAGAAGAGAATCTCCAGACTTTGCACCTGGGCAATGTTTGGCCTGTCTCAACTGGAAAAGTGTCAGCAGTAAAGGCAATGGTGTCTTCAAAGAGAGATACTTTTCCTAGGGGCTGATACTGGCCACATCGCCTGTTTACATCCCCTAACTCCTGTTATTCTTTGTGATTTTCGCTCACCATTAATCTGAACCATGTGAAGGGTCCAATCTACTACCTCGTCTTTCACATGTGCAGCACAAAATCTTTAGCTTAAAGATGGAAGAGTCTAATTTTCATACTTATGTTGTTTTTCTCTTGAAAGTTCAGGTGCAGGCAGCACCCAGTGGAGCCCAAGGTTTGTTTCATGCTTATTTTTGTACCATTTCTGCTTGTCCTGCAAAATTTGATAAATGAGGAGTTGTGGAGTTGCTTATGGGAATATGATTATGCAGAATTAAATTGTCAGGCTCATTAATTATTCTGATTAAGCACACAAAGCCAAGCAGAGGGATTTTTGTGCCCCCGACAATGAATTCTGTACAGCCAATCTGCAGGCATTTACATTTTTATACTCTAATAAATGCATTTTAAAATGTAAACATAATCACTCACAGAAAGAGAGCTGGAGTTTGACTCACAGGGGGCTGCAGGCAGAAACCTCTCCCATTGGTATACTGATATTTGCATTGCTTTCTGACTTAGCCTAGCAAGTCCACCAGCCACCCTAATGTGCATGTGGAGCCCTGTGCACTGCTGTGATTGCTCTCCCTTCGCACTCAGTCTCCCTTCATTTGTGCTTCATTATGGAAATATGCAAATCACCTCTTTTTACCATTGTGAACAATTATCTTACAAGGGAAGATAAAAAAAAACATTTTGTCTTGTGTTCACCCATAGTTGTTCTGGCACGTTAAAGGGAATGGGGGAGACAAAGAGTCTGCGATTTAATTCTAATAAAAATACTTATCACACAAATAAGCGTGCTATTAGCTATGTTTTCTTCTGAAGACACTGACCCATACAGCACTGTTTAATTGCAGACCTTACATTGTGCACAGCCACTAAAAATAAAACCATCAGTGAAACAGAGCACATAAGATAGCAATAATAGTAAGGTAGCAATAGGATAAGATAGCAATAATGATTACAACCACAAAGACTGTCCCTCTGTCAGGTGGCCAGAGAAGATAGAAGATTCTTCCCTTTTAGATGAGAAAATGACTGATTCATGCAGGAACCAAATTAAGAATCTGATGGACTCTTTCATTACTGTTGCTATTTATCAAGATCCACCACAATGAAGCAGAGGGGGAAGAAGGAAGAAGTGTCAAAGTGTTGAGGAAACTGCTCTGCATTTTTGCCTCCATAACAAAGCAGTTGAATCTTTCCTTGAGGAACAAACTCTTCTTTGTCTGAACTTTGAAACTGCTGCACATACTCCCCCAGTAATGTCAAGAGAAGGTCCAGAAAGAGAAAGAAAACAAAACAGGCAGCCCAGAAATATTACAGATGGCAAGAAACACAGTCCTGAACCCAATATTAAAGGTTTCTTAAATTCCTGGTAAGAAGTCTTGTTTAGCACTGTATTCATAGCTTTTCCTGAAGGTCAGTCTAATAGCTCGCTAAATAATGCTGGGAAGAAACAACTCTTTCAGAACTGACTTTCCACCAAGCAGTATGTCACCTAGGTACATTTAGATATCCAAGATATATAACTTTCCCTACTTTATCACCTGAAGACTTCATGTATTTGTTTCTCCTATTACTTGCCTACTTTTCGTACTCCATTTTTATGAAGGAGTTAGACTAGTTTGTTTATGCACCTGCATATAAAGGGGATTGTAAAAAAGCCATATTGAAGTTTTGTGCTGAGCCCTGGCAGGATGATATTTCTGATCATTTTCACCTCTATTCTCTAAATCAGTAAATTCCCAACCTTTTGGGGCAACAGACCATGATAAACTCTCAAAATTGTCTGTGGACTAGCATATACCTTTACCAAATTCCTGACTTAGAAATGCTGCTAAAACTATCAGACCTTTTTGTCTGATTGGCCAAAGGGAGGTTTCACAGCTCCTCAGAGCCTGTGCCCACCTCAGAAAGGTTTGGGAGGAGAGACAAAAGAGAGAAGGGTGATAAGTTCTTTCACTGGGGACAAATATAAAAAGTGACTTTGAAACAGTAGAAATCTTGACTTGAACTCTGGAAGCAAGAAGGAAACCAAAGCAGAGAGAGGTCCAGGCTCATGTGTTAACTTAGACCTCCTTCAGACCACAGAGCTCACAGCTTTACATTGGTATTTAACAGCAAGGTGACAAGTACCCTTGGATTTCACCAAGAGAAATCCCAACTCAAGTTTAAGCTGCTTATTTCATAGCTATGACAACTAGTTTGCAAGAAACATGGCTCTCAATTCTACATCGCAGCTGAGCTTCAACATTTTGGGAAATATTTATATATGGCCTCTGCAGTTCTCCTGATCCTAGATCCATAAAGTAGAATAATCTAATTTCTTCCAAGTTTACAAATGCTGGTTACCTTTGCAAAGATTTACATCTCACCATTTTATGAGGCTTTCTGACATGGAGTTACTTGCTGCAGTTTCAGAGGCTGGTTAGAAAGCTCTGTGTAGGGCTCTCCTGAGACCCTGGCACTCCTAATGCAGGGTAATATGTGTCTCTAACTCTGTCCAGCTTCCTCTGGGAGAAATCCTCCACCTGATTACTTCAAAAAATGCCTGGGGACTTTTTCAGTTTTCACTGGTACTTTTGACAGTAACTGGAATCAAAATAAGGACTCTTGCCAGAAAGGCTTCAAAGAAGTTTTTGTCTGAGCGTCACTGTCTGCACTCTAACTGCTGACATGAGCCCTTCACTAGCCTGCAGGAGGAGTGATTAAGACTCACCAACAGATAAATCCCACAAGGATTACACTCATCTTCCTGTCACTAACAATAACACAGACACAGTTTTGTTCTAAGGATGAATCAAAAGTTATGCAAGAAGGCTTTTTCCCAATCCCATTTCCCTATTTGCCCAGTGCTGCCTCCTCTTACTCAACACTTGCTAGATACAAACCCAAAAACTGGAAGTCTGAGACCCTACCACATTCAGTGCTCATGGTAGTATTTGCACTTTTTTCAGTGCATTTTTTTTTTTTAGGTAGCGAGGGTATACAAAAATCTACACTAAATAGCATACTGAAATCCATTCACCAATTCTGTGCCATTGCTAGGGCCAGGTTGGAAATGCAGGACTGGTCCTCTACAGCAAAGCTTTAGCTACCAATTCGGAAGCGATGTCTTCCAAGGGTCTGATTCTCCCCAGGTGCTGAATGTACTTTCTTTGGACTCAGACATCAGTGCCCTTCTCACCAAGCAAGGATCTGTGCAATGCAGTAAAATTTGCAGGCTGGCAGAATGATTTGAAGTTAAGATGTTGAGTGTAGTAAAAGTACCCCCCTCCACTAAATTTTAGTAATTGTGAAATTCAGAACTTGTGAAATAGAAACAACTTTTAACGTTGTTTACTATCTTGCAAGCCAGTGTTCACATTTAATTTACATGCACTCACTTTCATGCTTCATAGCCATCAAAAATGAATATATAGCAGCATGTGTTTTCTTTCCCTCCTATGTCATTTATAGTTTGTTGCTTTCCATTTCAAACTATATATTATTGAACAGACCAGATGATGAATTTTTGATCAATTTTTGAAACAGAAGCCAGGCACAGAAGCACTGGTTAAGTAAATTGTACCTATAAATAACTTCATAATGAGGCCAAATATACAGTAAAATGAATTTTGCATAAATATCTCTTGATCTAATGCCTGTGTTTCCTCCCACTAACATAAATCTCATTAGTCACAGACACACTGGGTATGGTATTTTCAAAGTCCTTGCTGCTTGGGTCAGTAAATGTTTCCCACATGGTTGTGATATTTCTTGTACAAACAGAAGATTAATGTCAATTGCTACAAGTGTGAAGTGTTCCAGGACATTTTAAAGGGCAAGACTGCTGCTGCTTGCCTTCATCCATGTGCTAGCTCTGCGGAAAGGGATGGTGGTCTCTAATGACACATACCTTCTGAGAAGTTACAGGCAATCACAGGCCCTTAGTTATGAATTTAGACATCTCAATGTCTGTATTTCAGGAAATTCTGTGTAACCCTAAAGAGGCAGGGAAAAAGTAAGCAATTCCCCATTTCCTTTACAGAATGAAATCTCTGACCATCAATGCTATTGGAGAAAGAAATTTACCATTGAAAGAAGTGATGGATCTTTTAAATTTCTCTATATGTTAAAATCTGGTTGGAAAAGAGAGCGGACTTTTCTTTTTACTATGTCCTCCCTGTTTTTATAGCTTGTATGTGCATACAAATCTCTGAAATAGTTGGCTTAACTCTTCAGTTTCAAAGAAAGCATACAGTTCTAGGCTTTGCTCAGAGTGCCAATTTCTTTAAGAAAAAGCTGAAAATATATCTGGCAGAATAGAAAGAACAACAAAAAACTCTAATTAAAGACTCACTTCAGATGAATCTTATTTTCCTTTTGTTTAATTTTGTCTAATTTTAAATCCAACACTTTGGTAAGTGGAGATTTACCTGAATAAGTTTCCTCACAGTATAAGGCTTGATCAGGATGATGCACATAGCACCTAGAACTTGCTGCTGTAAGTGATCTTTGCATTCCTCATCATATTGCTGTTTATTTTTAATTGTTTGGTTTTTTTTTTTCCTCCAAGAGTGAACAATGCAAAAGTGGCAGGAAATTGTTTAGCTCTGACAGTTTGATACGTTGCAGTTCACAGTATTCTGCAGAGTTCACAAAAAAACCCCCAGTATTTGTTCAGAATGTCTCTTTCTTACCCTACATATCTTCCTTTCCCCCCAGTTCTTAATCCTGCATGAAAAAAAAAGCATGAAAAAATACTAAAAGGAAATACTGGTGATAAATTGCATTAGATTTCATACCAACTATTTTATGACCTTCAAACTCTTGTTCCCCATTCTGAAAGGTATCTGGCTGCTTTGATGCTTACAATGTCAAAAGAGATGTTGCTCTGTTGCTCCCTCTGTTCTGGATTCTCGTCTGTCATCATAATTTTCTTTACCACGCTCTTTCAATACAATTTTCAAGCCTCATTCATATCACTTTCTCTGTGAATGAAAGAGCTTCCCAAATTTACCCCAAGTTCTGTCTCCTCTACATTAGAATCCTCCTGTTCTTTGGAGCCTTCCATTTTGGTCTCAGCATGTAAAATCCAGAATCTTATCTGTTCTTATGGTCATAACTTGAAATGCATTGATTTCCCTGAGAGCCATTAACTTCGTCCTTAATTACTCACTAACTTGAAAGCACTGCTGAGCTTCATGCAGATTGTACGGTCTTTCCTGTATTAACACTACTTATGTTAACTGTCTCTTCCGTATTTGGGTTGTCCTGTTCCACACATCTATAAATAAAGACATTCAGTGGCATGAGGCATATGCTACCTCAGAGTTGCTGACTACAAGTGGTGAGAAAGCATACTTAGGGAAAATACATTTTTCAGCTACTCAGTTGTCTTGTGTCTTTTTTTATAGAACATAATTGGGATGCACAACCCATGTTCTCCAGTCCATGTGCACCTTCTGTGCTCATTTAAACTTTCTGATTATCAAGGGACTAAGAAAGGGACAGCTGGGCCATTTATAGGATAAGCTGCAGAAATGAGATGAATTTGTAAAAACTAGAACAAGTGTTTCAGTAGCTATTCTTGCAGCAAGTTATTCACCAGAGTCTCACTACATCATTCAAACCTTTGAACTCTTGTGCACACTTCTGCTAGGCTTTTAGGAAAATCATAATGTAATGGTCCCATTGGAGAGTCAGGTCATCAAAAAGGCTCTAAAAAAATTGAGCTAAAATCTTGTTGCATTTAGCTAAAGGTGATAACTACCATGTTTTAATTTGCAAGCATATGAACAGAGGCCTGAATTCCAATCAAATTAGAAGAAAGAAAAGAATGAGTTTAATCCTCTTAGTTTTTAAATCAGAGAGGTAGGAGGCATGAGAAGAACAGAAGGAATCCTGTAAGTCAGTTGGAAATCTGTTTTTTTCCTTCTTAAGCATCAAACTCTAAAATAATAATAATAAAACAAATTCTTAAACTATCCAAATACACATTGTTCTTGGTCAATTAAAACCAAATAAAATTTATTTTTCTCCAGATTTACCTGAATTTTGCAGAAAATACACATACATGTTTCATTTTAACAGCACTGTGTAATTCTGTCACTTTAACTGGAGAGAGCCACTGCGTAAGCAGTTAAACGTATGCTGAAATCCTTGTAGATGTCTATAAATAGCCTTCCTTGGACAAGAAAGATTTTGCTTGAGCATAATTGATTTTCATAAAGGATACCAGACACAGTAGTTCCCTGTAAACATTCAGTGTTCACTAGCTATTGCCTTTTTCCTGAAAAACTTAGCATTTGCAGACATTTGGAATAGGAAATAACTTCTGTCACGGTGAAGTAACCATTACTCACAGTGAAGTAACCATTGGTAAAAATGCTCTTTCAAATGCTGACGTAGAATGTAAGGTATAAGTTACCAGTGGGAAAAGGAAAAAAATACAATCTGTATACAGTTTAAAGTAGACTAAACCTGCAAATATTGTAAGAAGACAACTGATCTTCTAACTAACAAAAAGCACCTATTTGGCTCAGTAGTGTAGGAAACTAGCAGGCTGCATGGGGTAAATGATACAAGCTGCTTCTCAGTTTTCATGTTGGAAATCCTGTTGCTAAGCTATACCTTTAACTGTACGTACCATACACTTCAATTTGCTCTCACTGAATTTACAGATATAATTTCTACTGATGTCAAAGGGATAGGTATGGTGTAGAATAGATCAAATATAATATTAATACCTCAGAAAAAAAGTTAAGTACTGTAGTCAAATTGTTGGGTATGCTAAAGATATCACAACAGTCGTGGGTCAAATCCCTCCTCTTTATGAAGTTTTTTGAGGCATGTAGTTTCTTGGATTACATGTGAAACACATGGATTGATAAAATTTTAAATGCCAAGGTATATGCTATAATCTCTGTCTGGATAGGCAGACAGATACCCATACACATGCACACACACAATAATAGTATATGAGCAATATACAATGTAGGGTGAAAATGTTTGGCAGGTGCTTTAAACACCAAGAATTTTCTCATCAGGGAATCAGTTACTGCTAACTGAAGTATGTGGTTGGCATTGTATACCTTGAAAGTTACAATAAGAGCCAGAATGAAAGTTATAATAAAAAAATAACACTTTTATTTAAAGTTGTATTATTTTTAAATAACTCATGTTAGGAAAATATAAGTCCATAACACTTTTAATATTCATTACAATACTACTTTTAATTTCCAAGAAGGCAAGACCATGGCCAAACCCTTCTGTGATCTGTTTCTCTTCCATCTACTCCTTTCAATGTGATTTTTCCTTATCAATGGATTGTACCTCAGCTTCCCCAGAAGTTAGCTATTCCTGGGTTTGGAACAAGGGATGCAAAGAAAAACAGGAGATGGTTTCTTGTATTCTGTTGAATCTCCTGTGCATTTACACACAGAGCATTGATTGTTGAGTTTGAGGCAATTGAGAATTTTAGTAAGAGGCAAGAACATTGTAGCCATCTAAAAAAGGCAGGGATTTCTATTAGCCAAATGAAAGAGAACAGCACTAGAAAACAGTGGAGTTTTCTGGTCCAGGACAAAAAAACCCCCATCCAAACCCAAACAACAACAACAAAAAATTGACATTTTAAGTATACTATTCAACTGGCAAGAAATAAAGCAAATGCTAAACACTACTGCTGCTGCCCATTGTTTCCTTTTCCCACCAGCAACAAATTTATTTTTCCAAAAGCAATCTCAGAAATGCTAAGGAATAACTATCTTTGACTGCATGACCTAAAAAAACCCCCGTACAGCTCCCTCACCCTCACTCCCTGCCCCAAACAAGAAAGAAAAAAATAAACCCAGAATTGACTGAAGAAACTAGATATGTAGTACCTATAATATTCTGAGGATTCCACTGTGAAAGTCAAACAAACTTTTACTCTGAGGTGATCCAAGTAGTTGATTTTCAAAATCCACATCTCTACTCATTTCCCATCCCATTTAATCTAGAAATGTGAAAGTAGAAGCAGAGAGATTGAATTTTCATTTATAGTAGGACCCTTCTCATAGTGTCTGATAGGTAGACTAAAAGAGAGGGTTAATTATATTTTGGCCTATTTTAAGGTTCTTGTACTGGCTAGATCAACCAGTACAGTAATTCTAATGTAAAGAGAAACTGAACAACTAAACCACGTAAGATTACACAAACAGCCACATTTGGAGCAAGAAGTAATTTCAAGACCTCCCAATCTTGTCTTTGAACCTATCTTCCCTATAAAATGTTGTCTTTGAAGCTTCCTTTTCTTTTAATATGGTGTCTAAGACTTTCCCTCCCCCACTTTCTTGGTGTTTTGCTGAAGGAGTTCTAAAGCACCTGAAATACTCATTTGAGACAGTAAAATATGTCCTCTCCCTAACTTTTCTAGCTCCTTTACAGAAGAGTTTAATGTTCTTTTAAATTTAAAAAGAGACAATTTATATCACAGCCACACATGTTCAGTCACAGCAAAAGCCATAGATAATGCCATAAAACCAGTACAATTGATTTCTAGGGATAATTAGTTCAAATTAACTTAAATTATGTGCTTTCTGGAAGTTTATTAATTCTGATTTTATTGTTTTCCTTTTATTACATGCTATCCAGAGAAACATTTTGTCTGAAAATAGTTTTTATTGTACAGAGAGACATAAGAAATAAGTGATAAGAAGCAATCTGCTTTAGCTCTGAGAATACAAAAGACTGAGGGAGAGATATTTCTAATGGATACCAGAAATTGATAAAATGAAGGTAAGGTCAAACCTCCAACCATGAATCTAATTTTGGATCCTGTGGGAAACATTAAGTTTTTCCAGGCATATAGTTCAGGAAAGCTTGCCACATGTGTGGTCTACTTCATGTAAATAAAAAGTGTGCTTGACAGTAAATGCTGGATTTAAATGCCTGATTCTTTAGATACTAAAATCTACGTTCTAGAAATTCAAGGAATATTTTAAAATATAGAAGAGCAGAACTCATCTCATTACTAGAAATGGCATATCAAAGTAACTTAGGCTTATTAGCAACTATTAATGAGACTAGTCAAGGTTAAACAGTTTTGACAAGTGGAATTTGGAAGTCCAGCAAAGCAGATAACTAAAAAGAAAGACACCATACTCATCCCAGTTTCCAAATACACATGCCTAAAACCAAGTTGTATTAGCATACCTGGAACTGGAGAGTTTTCGCAGGAAAGCGTTATTCAGAGCTATAGTCAAGATAGCCAAGGAGGGACCCAACCCAACTATTGGCTAAATAACTGTGGGGAGAAAAAGTTCCTCACCTGGCAACAATCTGCTGGATTACCACCCTACCTCACTTGTGGGCAAGGAGGAACCCGTTGACTAGTTTCAGCCACACAGATAGATGCTGGCCAGCTTGTTTCCCTTGGGAGGAGACAGCAGTTCTATTCCTGCATGGCTTCGCAGAAAAGCTAATGAGAGCACGTTAACAGAAGTGCCGCTTCATCAGAGTGGCTACAGTCCTCAGCCAAAGGACGGTCACGTTGGAGCTCTTGCTAATGGGGCAAAAGAACTCCACCTGACCTAACATTCACATAACCAATTCTACACTTGTATTGATTTTGTCATACAGATTATCAAATAGACATAGTTAAAAAAATAGATGTTAAAACAAAAAATCCTAATGAAAGAATAGAAATTGCTCTCTTCTAAATACCAAACCGAAGCTTTTAGTCAGCACTTACATTTGGTTTTGCTTCAAAATGGGCTGAAATCTATGTTATGAAATATTTACATTTTACACAAAACTGATCTTTAATCAGCTTTGAGCTGAGCACTTGCAATCCCAACTGCCTTCAGCAGAACTGTGATTGCCAACACATCTGAAAGTCATTTTAGGAGCATAAAAGAAAACAAAAAGAGAACTGTAGCTTGCTAGTCTATAGAGTTCCTTTTGCGGTCCACAGCAGCGGTATAGCTGGCTTAATCCCACGGACTGTAATTCCCCGGCACCCTTGCCCTGCTGCGGCACGCAGAGCCCTGTGGCCAGCCTCCAGCCAGCTGCCTGGGCATAGCCCTGGGGTGCAAGCAGGCACACCTCCATGCCGCAGGATTTAAAATTAGTGCAAAGCCTTTTTTTTCTGCAGGTGGCAGATGCGGACACACCAGCACCACGGCAAAGGCAGCCATCAGCCTATGGAAAGTCACTGTGCAAAACCTCTCAGCGTTTGGTTTGACCCAAAGGGCACAGTTTAAATCCCTTCCCTAAAAGAGTATGATTTCTGAGTTCTAGTACGGACTGAAGAAATCTGTGAGGCATACGCAGTAGTAGCATATACACAATGCAGCCTCATGAGAAGATATACATATTGCAGGAATGATGATGGCTTCTAGGATTTTGAGAACTTGGCCTTCAGAAAGTCATGATGGCAGAATCGAACTGTTTAATAAAAGAACTGTCTTTAGTGTTGAAGTGCAAATCTTTTTATAGACATGCAGGTTCTATGTCCCGAACATATTCTTTGAATTAGTTTATTAATTTCATTCTGTGCTTTTCTTTATCCAATGTATTGCATGATTTTGGAGGCAAAGAAGGACTGTAAGTAACAATATACATTTGACAGAATTGTGGTTTCTATAACAAAAAAAAAGACTTTTGTGGAAATGTTTTCCCCTTCTATGCCCCTTGAGAGATAAAATTTTTTTTTTTTAAAGATTGTTTTACTTACGTCAAACAATAAACCAATGAAGTTTTAAATACAAAAGTGAAACAAATACATACTAGCCCAATACAAAGAAAGAAGAATACTTTTCAGGGATGATGCAAAACAGAGTGCAACATTTATGTGACATCTGCTGGTTTGACTTAGAGCAGAGCTGGAGATCTGCTGAGGGCTGAGAGTCAGACACTGGGACATACAGTCAGCCAGCCCTGCAGCAGGAATTCCCCTTTTGCACCATGCCAGGGACACTATGAATCTCATATCTATTGCAGGGGTATACCACAAATAAAAAGAAAAATGTTATAGCCTACTAGCCAGTAAAACATTCCACATGTGGGTACAGGTAGACTGGTAAATGTAGGTTTCATATAGCATTTGCTTAATCAATCCGAGGGTGTAGTTAGCTCCTCAAGTAGAACTGAAACAAACCCCGTGGGCCTGTTGAGCTCTGTCCCAAATAAGACCAGCTGGGTGGATCAGCTCAAGTGATAAAGGAAACCAAGGGGGTCAGCAATGGACCAAATGATAGGGGAAAGGTCCTTAGGTTATTGTTTTGTTTAGGGAAAACCTTATGTTTATTTTTTTTTCTCTCTATGTTTTCTCCCCTCAAATAGACACTATGGATGTACCTTGATGGAAGATTCTGAACAAATAGATCTGGAGTATAAACACATTGCTGGTGGTGCACATGCATATAGCCCAGATTCTTTCTGCACAGCTGTGCTGGGTAGAGACCATGCTACTGAGCGATCTCTCTTTTATGGGAGGGATTTGTAGAGCTCTCTACAAAAAAAAAGAAATAGAAGTTCAGGGTGACTTAAGAGGAAAAGTTAATGAAAAAGAATTGTTGAGTTCAGCATAGCCAAAGAGTCAATAAAACAGAATGATGTAATTTAAATTGCAATGCTTTTTTTTTCTACAGTCAGAACAGCTTAGACACTTTCTACACTTCTCTCTAAGCCCCTGACTTCTTTCAAAAACATATCCTAACATCTCTTTGGTTGGGTCATCTTCTTGTTGTCTACAATTTTTCAAACATAAAATTGCTTTGTATATGAAAATTTGGGTGTCAGATAAACATAAAATAACATTTAATAATCAAAGAGCTTATCCAACTGGCATTTTTGTGTAGACCTGAAAACTAAAGGTCTGCATTTACCAGGACTATAAATTGTGTCTTCTTCCTACTAGGTCTCCATAGAAAAGTATTTAGAAATTTTTTGTCTAACAGTTAGTAAGCTAGGGATTTAAACTGTGGAGTCTGAATATTACTATTCTGCAAAGAACCTGTCAGTGAAAATGGTTATAATTCTGTGGAATAATGAAGTAGTATTGCTTGATTAAAAGCAATGTTAAGATTTCAGTCTCTTGAGAAATAGCAAGCTTCAGGGGACAGTTCACAAATTAAAAAAGGTGATAAAGAACTCCAGGGATGTCAGTAGTGTCATTTTCAAACTACATAGTTCTCTTATTAAATTTGATGTAGGATACACATGTAACCATATAAATACATGAGAAAAGACTAAATCAAAGTGAGATGGGAATTGAATAAGGTTGTGGTCCTGTGGCACACAGGAAGGTCCAAGTAACTATTTAGTATTACTGTCCATCTTATTTGATGAAATTTAATAAATAGGTAACTACTGAAGGGGTACTTGAACAAAATGTCTATGAACAATGTTCTGAAGTAGAAGAGAGCTGGGCAAGGACCAAAAACTTTATATTTGGTGTAAAGACAATAAAATTACCACTGAAATGTCTTCAACCTGTTTCATGCATTAGGGAGTGCCTTACTTCAGGAGTGCTGAACCGGGACACCCCAAAGGACTTTAGCCCCTCAGACAGCACCTAGACAGATTCTAGTCCTAAATCCAAAATGACAAACTGTGCTTCTCAAATCCTCATAACCGTGGAGGTTTCTAAACCGAATAGGCAGCTCTGATTGTGCTGAGGAGTGTCCATGAGCTTGCAATTCTGCATGGCTACGGAATGGCATGCCCTTTTCTGACCCACGGGGTCCACAAATTGGGGAAAGTAGTTGGGCACCTTGAGGGCCCTGGTGGTGTCTGCATTTTCTCAGAAGGTGGTGAGAACTGGACTGCAGGATCCCCTTTCCTGGATGAGTTTTCTAAGCCCTGTGTGGAGGGTAATGGCAGGAGAACCACTTTCACTGGTTGGTTTTTGTTGTTCTTTTAATTGGAGTTCACCTTGTTTGATAATTGCCCAGGACAACTTTAAATGCTTGCCTGCATAGGGTGTTGGTTCTCAGTGCTTGGAGCTGTCAACCGTAACTTGACTTCAACTTTTAGATCTGGAAAGGGGTGACATTTCAGACTTCTATTAGGCATTGCCTTTTTCTCAGTGGCGTGATGTCAATATGATTTCTCTGGCTGCCATGCTGCCCACCACACTGCATAGGGAATCTGAAACCTAGGCCAAAGCTATTCATAATCTAGGTGTCCAAAACTAGGCTTTTGTTTTCATATTCAGGATCGGGTCCATAAAACCAGCATTCAAGTTCTAGTCTTACAACACTGCCAGAGGTTGCAACTTTACATGCAGAGTTACCATACCTCTCCTGCCACCTCGCTGGCAGATCCAGCAATGGAGGAAGCAGTGGCTGTCTTTGCTTGTAAAAACACAGCAGAGTGGAAACAAGGGGGTTACCAGTCTGACAGAGTTACACAGAAGAAATAGCCTGGGTGAAAAACTTTCAAATTTCAACTCCCTACTCCCTTGAATGAATGCAATATAGGTATAACATAAGCTTGTGCCCTTGTATGAGGTGTAAACAATATAATATCCTGATTATACCAAAGGAGTATACACATTCTGCTCTGAAAATACTCATAAATTTAAGCTTCTGCCCCTGCCAGTGGACGCAGTGGTCACAGTATCTGATCCTGCACACTTCATATAGGCCCTGCATCATGGGTTAACACAGGTTTGGAGGCTTATTAAGATCTCCAAGCCAATAAGCTTCTAAATCCCCAACCCTCTTTAAAGAGCCTGTGGTGTTTGATGCTGAAAAAATACAGAAGTCAGGGAATTCTGGATATATCATAATGGTATACTGGATTTAGCAGAAGCATTAAGTTTTTGGAATCATTAACTCTCTTATAGTGTGTAAACAGTAAACTGCATTTCTCTTTTGGTTGCAGAATGACAATTTTCTTTCTTTCATTTTGCTTTTAAATATATACATAAAATGCAGCACCGTGGATGTGCTGCACAGTTACATTAGTACACAGAAATTTCATTTTTTGTGCAGACATAAGTTTTTTGGATATACGCAGCGTTCTTCAGCACCTTATCCCTGATTTTCTCTATTACCTTACTATTTTAAGGAACAATTCAGGTGAAAAGAGGATGGGCTAAGTTTAAAGTCTTTAACCTGAGAATCTGGCCATTAAAATCCAATGTTATAAGCAAGATAAATGTAATAATATGTGAGGACTAAGCTTAATAAAACTTCTAGTTTCACATTTGAAATAAACTGGTAACTCACAAGGCAGTATACCTGTAATGTAGTAAGTTGCACTTGATTCCACAGAGGCCAGATCTGGCACTTATTAAATGCATCTCCACTGGCTTCAGTGAACGCTGCACTAGTTCCTAATTTTGGATGGCATAATAGTACTTCTAACAGTGGCTGAAATAATACCTAATTATGAGTTCCCTAAGTTCTTTCCTTCTAAAACCAACATGCTTTACCTAAGCTGACTTGGACCATGTTTTAGAAAGCCATTTAGAGAGGGATAACTCAGAAGAGGAAAGTCTTTAATGCAGCAAGCCCCTTAAAATAATTCCAGGGAGGTGGTTATCTAACTCTAACAGCCACTCAGCCCAGCAAAGAAGCCCAGTGGGTTTGACTTCCTGCTTTTTCACTGATTTGGCCATTAACTCAGTCTCAGTTATAATTTATAAAAAACAGTATAGTTTTCCTCATTTAGGCATGTTCAGATCTCAGACCTTTGAGATCCTCTAATGAAAATTCTTAATAAGCACAAAGTAGTAAAATAAAATGTTAAAAAAGTTATAAAAAGTTGCTTATGAAGAAAAGGTAGAAATCATTTACTGCAGTTTCTTGAATCATTCAAGTTATTCATTTCAGCATGCCCAGCTTACAGTAAATTCAGTATCAGCATTTTCCATATGCACTGCTTGTGCCATTTGTAGATGTTATGCATGGTTGGATCATACAGTCCTCCTGTGTGTAATATCTTGAGATGAAAGTGTGAGAGGTACCTTTTTATTAATTATGCACATTATCATCATTTCTTCTTGTGCTATAACATCTGATTTTCATGGATAAATCTTGCATTTTCCTCTTTGCGACACCGCAGTGCTCCAACAGTCTGAGAAAAGGTGCAACTCAATACACTTTACTGAGGGCAGCTATATTTGAAAGGAGCTGTAATTCTTGTTGAATTCTTCACAGAGCATTCATTAGGATTTTATAAACTTCATTTGACACATAAAAGTGAAAGACCAGAATGGTTTGGACATAGGATGAAACAATATATTTCACTAAATATTATTTCCATACAGTAAATTAAAATGTAGTACATACAGCAAGTATGGTACACATATATGTATTATTTATATAAATATATCTGTACATATATAATGCATACAGTAAATACAGCAATTCTGATGGAGTACTAGTTTATATTGCAGTATATTTTGTTCAGTAGTCTGAGGTATTCTTTGTTGGGCCTGTTGCACTGAGGATAAGGGGACATGGAGCATTTCTCCTTCAAGGGAGGGACAGCAGCTTTCTATGCAGTTTTCTTTAGGGATCACAGGGCTGTTGCTGTGCTCCCTCCAGAGTCTTTGTTTTGTTTTTCAGTGCTTAATGTAGAAGCATGTCTTGCACATTTTGGTAAGATGCTGTGGCAGTCTCAACTCCTGGCCCCTGGGTTCAGTCGAATATTTTGGAAGGAAGGGGAGATCTGGACCCTCTCCAGAGCAAGTCCAGAGGCTGAAGCTGGGGCACCGACTCTTCAGGAACTTGGGGCAGATTGGGATTCAGCTGTGGCAGTTGCAAAGGAGCAATGGGGTTTGTGTGCTGTAAAGGACAGCCCACAGGTAGGCCTTGGGAGAGAAGAAAGGAAGGAGACATCCCTCAAAGATGCAGAGGAGACCGTATGGGTCCAAGGACAGCTATGGGAAATTGTTGCATTACAATGCAGAATTGAAGGGTCTCCTCCAATTCCCACCAGGAACACTGTGGGCAGTTTTGTCTTCTAACCATTTGGTTTATTCGGTCCTTCCCAGCAGATCTGGCTCTTCTGTATTTAAAGATAAATGTGCTTCTAGATCATTATTTCTGCGTCCCGATGAAACCTCTCTTTAGAGGCTGGGTGCTGCTGGTGCCTTAGAAGGTGCTCACACAAAAGGGAAATTGGGGGTAGATCCATTTTCTGATTCTGATCAAGTTCTGGTCTTATCTCAACCACGTTTCCTGCCTCCCTGGTCATACGCCTGCATGTCTGCACACAAAAATGAAGACCATTCATCTGTCCCATGAAGAAAGGTGAATAAAGACATCTGTAACATTATCTCCGCAAGGCCACCTCCTTTGGCAAGATTTCTGTGGCTGTGGCAGTAACAAGAGCACATAGAGGAACGATTCAAGCCAGGTCATGATAACTCTACACCTGCCTTCCTGCCTGCTTTGTCTCAGTACATGTGACAAATTATATGTCTTTATGTATTACGCAGGGGCAAGATTATCACTGTCATGTCAGTAAGTGGTCGGAGTTGGTACAGAGCAGGTGCTCAAAAAATAAATGTATCTATGACTGTCATATGCAGTATCTAATAAGCTGCATTTGGCTTTTATATATGATTTAAGAAGTGTTGCTAGGAGCTGTAGGATGAAAATAGGCATTTTTTTCAGAGGAAGAATAAAGGGAAGCAAAGGGAACAGGTAAAGGTGAGAAGAAGAAAGAATATGGGAAGACACTTGCTCTGAAACATGTCTTGTAGCTTCGACAGAATTTATTGATTTGAGACATGAATTACTGGGTTTATAGTCCATGTTCTGCAAGAAATCCATGTAGATGATCAGAATAATCCCTCCTAGGTTTAAAAAAACTATGAATCAACAGACATAGCAGGTAACAAATATGTAAATGAGTAATACATCCTAAAACATTAATCTAGTGCTCTTTCTTCCAAACTATTGTGTCCCGTCTACTAAAGTTAAGAGAATTAAACTACCACAATCACAGTACAATGGAAAGATAGGTGTGTGTCTTATTTCATACGTAAGACTCATTGATATCTGTTACAGCAGTGACTTTATTGCAGTATTGCTATACTGCTTATTTTTCTTGAAAACTGACTTTGGACCATTTTACTTCAAAGCTCACTTTTCAATGTGATCACTGTCACAGTCTACCTTCTGGGGCCATGTATTTCAGTGGACCTTGGGCAGATCACCACCTAAATTTTTCTGAAATTTCCAGTCTTAAAACTAAAGATAACTTTCTTTTTTTGACCTTTGGCAGATGTAAATGGCACATTATGCCTTCAACTTTATGTCACTTCCTTATCCATTCTCTGCTCCTTCTTTCCTTCTGTTTAACCATGCATGGTGGTGTATTTTGGAAGCAATTTTGCATAATAAAAAATGGAAACTCTAGCTGCAGACACTCCTTTAGAACAGAAATGTTGGGAAAGTATGAGAAACAGTTCATGTGCTAAGTAGGGAGCATGTCCTGCAAGACAGTGTTTACCCTGGATTCAGAGCTTCTTGTAACATGGAATTTGCCTGATGCTGGGTGGCGGTAACGGAGAGGGAGTGCTACAGTAATGTATCCTATAAATTCTCCCTTGCTGGAAAAAGGTAGACTGTGGGCTTTGTTTTAAGTGATTTGCATCAAAAGAGAGCAGGCAGGGAAATCTTCCAGAGATCAACAGAAAAAAATGTAGGAGTTCCTTTCCCCATGTTTACTTACAATGGCACTGGCATACTACATTTAAGGTGGCCAAACAAGAATGTGTGTTTTCCTTAGTGTTTTATATTGGTCTGGTTATAAAAAATTTCTAAAATAAAACTCTAGCATAGATGCTTCAAATCAAAAGAAAGTGGAAATGAAAAGATGACAGGATCAACCATTTTCTTTCTCTGCTCCTTCAGGACTTCAGGATACTTACTTTCTGGGCCAAAGTCACAGTGCCCATGAGTACAGTTCCAGTAATATCCAGCAACATGATTGCATCAAGTAAGCCAAATGAATATTTGTCTCCTAGTTAGGATACAAGATCATTAATCCTAGTCTACAAGCAGGATTTACTTTCCGAGTTTATCCTGATTATTTACACTTTGCATTGCTACATGTACTCTGATCAACTTTTATTTAAATTGTACATTGATTTTTCTCTTTTCTGTGCTGTTTTCTTTTGCAGCCGTTAAAGGTGGCTGTAAATGGACACATTACTGGGAAAATATGCCAACAGAAAAGAGGTAGGAACAAGTCTGTGCATTCAGTCAGATCACAGACCATGGGCTTATTACCAAAAGGTGTCACTAGAAAGCACTGGGAAAGGTGCATCATGCTTCACAGATTCTGAGCTGCAACCCAGCTTTTGAGCTTAATTTTTCTTTCTAATGCACAAGAACTGATCTGAGCTGACTGTGCTGACTACTTGCAATGTGCTATATTTCCTCTACGCTGATTATATTACAGGTTTTATTCACTAAGAACTAGGCTAAGCAATCAGCATGACCACAGCAAAAGATATTATCGGGTGCTGGGAACTAGTGAGAACAGCTGAGAAGAACCAGTCAGAAATCAACTGTGTGAAAGAGTATGTGCAGAATATCCAGTAGTTAATTATACACACGTACCTACATTAGAATAACTCTACTATAACTATAGGGTCAAACACTTGCCAGTTAAGATGTGTCATAATTAAGGATGCCTCATCACCTATAATTAATTTTCTTTCACATATACATTAGGATATGTTCACATGCTGTCTTTTCCACAGAACATCTGCCTCCTCCTGTGCACAAAATTGGTAATGCTCATTTAATGACCAGTTATTCAATATTTTTATGTTCACCCCATCATTTCTAGAGCTTACTTAATTTTCAAATTGTATTTTGAATACATAATTATTAATTGACTGTGTTTGTCCTTGGCAAACATCACTTAAGGATCATGGTGTTCAAGCCTTGGAAGCTGTGGGGATCAGAGCCTGTTCCAAAGACCCTCAGCTTAGTTGAAGTCTGTGTGTCAGTAGTAGCTAGGACTGGATCTCATTGCAAGCTCTCAGCTGGGCCTCACTCACTTACTCCAGGCACCACCAGGTATGTATTAGTGAAGGAATCTTCTCAAGACCCTTCTGAGATGACAGTGTGCTGTTGCTGTTCTACATGTAGATGGGAGGTAGCTGAACTACAGAGATCAAAATTAACTTGGATGCTCAACTTGAAACATAATTGGCCCAAATATTTTTCCTCTAAATAAGCAGGCAGTATCCATACTTTTTAATTTTGAAGCACAGCTTCCATTGGCATGAGTGGGAAGTCATGCACGCTAAGCACTTCTGCAATTCAGGCTCCAGACAGAGGAACTTTAGAATAAATGCAATTTTTCTATTTCTAATTGGTACAGTAGAGAGATCACTCACAGCATCTGCAAGAAATGCAGTAGGAATATGATATGTGACAGTCACCTTAGTTATAAAACCCCAACTCAACCCCAGAGCAGGTATTTCATGTACACTGAATGAAATGAACATACTATGGGTTTTTCTTTAATTTATATTCCTTGAAAGGTGCTTTGCAAAGTCTTTATACAAGTGGATTCAGCTGTGGTTGAGAGGGGTTAAAGGGTTAAGATAACTGTGCTTTCACCTGGTGTTTCATCTGCCTGCACAAAGTTAAGCACTCATCTGCTTTTCTACTTTACGCATTTATCTGAAAAGATATATGCCTCCTGGCTTAAATTTTCTCTGTGGACAAACTTACTTCTGGTGACTTCTAGCCAGACTGTAAAAAATAAAAGCATCATCTTACGGTAGCTCTGAAATGTCACATATTCAACAGCAGAGTAATAGTCTTTAGATTCATGTAAATTCCTGCCACTTGAGAAATTAAAGTAACTGGTAACAACAGTAGTTTATCACCAAAAGACTAAATTGGTGTTTAATGGCAGACAAAATAGTGACAATTAAGAATCATGGGCTTGATATCAAACTCCAGAGAGTATGCACTCTAGCAGGTGCAAATTATTTGCTTATTTTCCTGAGCATTGATAAATTATACTTTTACTCTGCCCTGTCCTCTTGAGTCCTTTGTTGCAGTCTCATTTCTACCTGCTTATCCTGTCCAATTCTTCTCAAGCTTTCTAGTTCAGTCCTAGTTTCAGGAAGCTGCAGAAATCAAAATGCAAGATGATGAATTACTGGATGAATGTATGTGTCTTGGTGGATGTGTCCTTACTAATCTTAGTTGAAAGGTATCAGGAAGACTTAGTTATAAACTTCTGTAGGGCTTCACATGCACAATGAATCAAAGGCAATACCTAATTATAACCTGGTATAGCAAACATGGTAGTGCTTAGCAAAAATCAAAGTAGCAGAGAAAACTTGGAAAGGAAAATGTAAGACATCTGTTTTGGATATGTTGAACTGACAGAATTGGGGACACAAACCAAAAGAGATTGTACTGGGTTTGTGTGGCAAGGTTTTGGTAGTGGGGGAGTTACAGGGGTGGCTT
>NW_010973002.1:4093726-4105331 GCF_000737465.1 Haliaeetus leucocephalus
AGCGGCTTTGGTGGGCACCTGGCATCCAGCTAGGGTCAACCCACCACAGAGATTGACATTTTTATTTGGATAGAAGGACTCTATGCAGTGTGCATCAGTATCAGGATAGCAATTGAATTTGTATTCACAGAAATGGGTCTAGGGGGAGAATAAAATATGTCAAAGACATTTGGACCTGTTGAAGCCCTGACAGAAGGAGGACAAATGAAAATTATGGAGAGGGAGGGGAGAAAAAAGATCATATTGAGCCAGGGAAGCCATATGCCAGAAGGGGGAGAATGTAAAGCATGGCTGGTAACCCTTCCAGATGGGGGCAATTCTGCATTTTGGCTGTGAAGAAGCCGTAACAGATGTTGCCAATTCGAAGGTGGGAAAGAAAGTTGACAGCGAACTTGACTGAGCTCTGAAGAGTCAGAGCTCTGTAGGCTGATGTTGGACTTGAACAGGAGTTACCAGGAGAGGGGCTACTAGAAACTGGAGAAGAGAGAGCAGTGTTACTCAGTGCTGTTCAGAAGACATCAGGGAAGCAGAATAGAAACAAAGATACTCAATGTCCTCCCAGCTGGTGAGCGGAGAGCAGAGGGAAAGGAGAAAAGTTTCTGTAAGAGAAGGAAGTTGTAGTGTTTCTTTTTTGAAATGGCTGCTCTGTATTGCCTGAAGCTTACCCTGAGGTAGAGAGTACTGAATTGTGACCAAATTATAAGAAAAGGAAAACAATATATTGGGAAATACTGGGCAATTTGGCACATTTTTTCATGTAGAGAATTGTCCCATTTTGACATTTGTAGAAGTTTTGATTCATGTATTTCCAAACTTACTTGTAAAATAACTTCTATTTTAATACAGATCATGTTTTGAAAATGTTTTAATAGTAAAATGTTTAGACTTTATTGTAACAAAGTAATATGATTCCCCCAAATGTTTTTAATGATGTTTTTGAAAGGGTCATTTTAATTCCATTTCATAATGGGAAAAAAAAGATCAAAATTTCAGCATTTCCTGAAGAATGGAATTATTCCCTCCTGACTTATTTCTTTGCTACTTCAAAAGGCATTGTGCAACTTGGACTGGAAAGAGGAACACTGAACTAATTAAAGATAAAATGAGAACAGCAAGAATTAAATCCAAAGCAAATGCATACAGAAAACAGTCCAGGAAAAGCCCAAAGGAATTATTAATGCCATCATTCAATCAAGCAATCAAGACAAATGATGTCAAGGTTTCAGAGTGCTGCTTGGGAAAAACAGCAAATGTAACATGCAAATTTCATGTCTCACCCCAGACAATATAAATACAGAAACAATCAGTTCTTGCAAGACTGACAATAATATTTCTACCACCTCTATCCCTATGCTTTCTGTATATTTCCTTATTGTATCCTCATTCCTGTTTCAGTCGCAATCATCCCGATTACGTAATTTTGGTGGAAAAGCAAATGATAAAATGCTGCTGCCATTTAGTGATAAATAACAGTAACTTCAGAAATAAAATAATCTCAGACTTTTGAGTGTTGTTGCTGCAAGTTATTTCTGAAACAGTAATTTCTGAGTGAAATGACAGGAGGCTTAGGGAGAACTAAAAAAATTTTAAAAAGTTTTAGTTAGTTGTGCTACAGACGCTATATTCAGTCATCTCAGGTAAGGAACTTGATATGTAGTTTCAACCACAAATGGACCAGTTTCAGTAAATATATCCCACAAAAATATATGAAAGTTGCCAAACACAATGGGGTTTAAATGGCTAAAACACCTTTGTTAGACTCTTTATAAAGAACAAGTACAAAGAAAAGCATACTTTAACATGAAAAGGTAACACGAACCATCAAGCATAAATCCACTGAGACAGAAAGAGATGTCAAGTACAGGTTAATATATTTTTACTATATTCTATACATTTTCCATCTAATTCTTTGTACAGTGCCTATGACCATCCCAGAAAAATGGATCAAGGAAAAGTATTCTTAAAGTCACTATTCTGACTGCCTGACTTCAGGACTAATACACAGAGGTACCACTAATAACGGTATCTCCAAGAGGAAGAGGACACAGAGATGGGAAAGACAGAAGAAATGGCATGTTACAAGCAGGAAATACAGAAAGGGCCAGTTGTAAAAGAGAATTGAAATTGGCGGAGGGGAGAGCTTAGAAGTTCCAATGCAAAGATCAGGGATGGTAATTTTACCCTGGAGTTAGTGCAGAGCTAGTAAGGATTTAATTAAGGACACTAGTGCTGAAGGAAATGATTCAGGAGGTTCAAAGGTCTCACAAAACCATTCCAGAAGTTTATAATTGAATTTTCTTTTCTCATCTCATCTTCCTAAATTGTAAGAATCTCTATTCAGTATGATTTCTGTTTATTTCCTATAACTCTATAGTGTATGTGAGCAAAGGATGAATGTTACTATCATTTCCACAATGAGACTGCAGATATCTGGAGTGCTAACTTGGCAGCTCAGCATCTACCAGGTGCCAAATCATTTATCTCAGCTTCTATAGCAGCATGTATTTGATGTAATGTATTTTCTACATAACAATTTAGAGATTTAGAGAGGAAGGAAATTAAGCTGTGTGAAGAGAAAATGAAATACATATCTCAGGCCAAATATCAGAAAAGCAAAAACTGAGTAATTACGATAAAACAAGACACTGATAGATGGATAGCACACATAGATGAGGGAAGCAGGGATAAAAAATGGATGTAAAACAAATAACAAGAAGCATAATTGGAAAAATACTAACAAAATAAAATATTGGAATTGAGGGTTACCACTGTGGCAGGCTCCAGTGTAGCCATGATGTGCTCGTCTTGGGAGGTCTTATTCAGGGAAGTAATTTGTTTTTCTAATTCAGTACTTTTTTAGGTCCACTCTAATGATTTGGGCACATATGAGACAACTCTAGAGCAGAACATGGTATTGCTGACCAAGAACCAGAGCCACGGCATGATCCTTCACTGCCACTCAGCTGTGGATGTAAAATAACCACATAGCTGTCAAAAAAGTGGGGTCAAGGATCTGTTCACTTCCTTGCCTCTGGAAGGAAGGAAGGAAGTAGAGACTAGCAAGTAAACTCAAGTAGAGAATAGCAGCCCTGCAGAAGTTGCTCCTTTGCTCTCCATCTCTTACTGTTCTGCCAGCCACAAGACAGACACGCTCTTGGGTTTTTGCAAAGCCTTTTATTTTCATGTGCAGGTGTAAAGCCAAAGCCCTTCTCTCTCAGGGCTTTGGCCTACATCAAATGAACTTCACCTGTAACTACCATGAAGATTTGTTACTGGTTTTTTGTAGCATGCTGGTCTTCTCAAAGACCCTCAGTGCTATACAGACATTTGGGTTATCAGCTCCTTAGTTCTAGCCTCAGAGATGGGATTCTTGCCAGAGCAAGATCCCACAATATGAGAAGCTTCTGTCTGAGGGAGAGCTCTTCTGATCTATCCCTACCCCATTGGCTTATGTCCTGCCAAAGAGCCGTCCAGTTCTCCTAATATATGCTGTTTAGTGAGACATCCTTCAGCAGCTGGAATTGGATTCACTCTCTTTTCTCCCTTCCCTGAGCAATAAAGCTCCTCTTCTTTGACGTCCCATGGCTTGTCTGCTGCCTTTGGTCTGAGATGTTCTGCTGTTTTAGGAGAGGATGCTGAAGGACCTCATGAAGCACCTTCGAGGCAGGGGGTGGGAAGAAGAGGATGTGGGGACCAAAGAGCAGGTCTTCTGGTGGGAGAGGGGTTGTGGGACACTGTAGACAGGGATTTTGAGGGCTGTGACTGCACTGGGGGCTGCAGTTTTGGTAGTCTGTATGAGGGACAAGGATGCTTGAAGGATCAGTGATTTCAATATCACTGCTGTCAAATGATCATTCAAGAATCAAGAGTGATTTAAGGATCAGGATTGATTTAGAACTTGGCTGGAAGATTAATCGCTGATTTAGGAACTGGTAAATATAGATGGCAAGAGTTTCTGCAGAACTAGGGACGTAAAAATCATCTTGCTCAAATTCCCTCCAGAAATGGACTATATTAAATGTACCTCACAGTGGCAATGGGTAAAGGAAAACTAAATGTTAGCTGAGAGATTATAATGCCATAATCTTAATTTAAAATACATAATGACTTGGAAAGCAGAGGTAATCCTGCACTTCTGTTTGTTTGTTTTTTCTCTGTTTTAGTATGACTCATAATAGTTTGCTTATTGAGATTGGAAAGATGAAGGTGTGTAAAATAATAAGACATGATGATATTTAAAAAGGGTGATCTCCTTAGCATACAATCTATTTACAGTGCAAGGAGAGAGAAGGGATTTCTCCTCCACAGACTGACTCAGAGGAGGTTCTTTGGATGAGTATCACTCTCTGCTCCCAAAAGAATAATCAATCTATATCAAAACTTAGAAAATGCAAGTGAAGAAGGTAGTGGATAGGCACAAAATAGCAGAGAGAAAAAAAAAAATTATGAGAGTCCAATATATTCCAGTATAACTTTTGATGTGAATAGTAACCTCTGGATTGAGGAAAAGTAAAAAGCAGGGAAAATACTGCTAGACTCCACCTTTTTAAGAAAAGTCTTTTAATATGTGTGCTCTAGTGACTTCAACAGCTTAATGGGAAGACTTTGCCTGCTAAAACTGAACATCAAGAATTTGCCACAGTGAAAATATTGTTTTGACTCATGTTTTTCTTCTTATCCAAATAATATGATTTTAGAAAAAAAAATTAACAAAAAACCTATTCCTTCAATAAAGCTGTTTCTAAGAAACACTACAGCTGCAAAAACAAAAAACAAAAACATTTAGAGAGAGAGGAAAGAATTAGCAGTTATTAAGATAATTAATCAATCTGAGAAAGCCTGTCTGCCTGAATCTTGTACAAAACTAAATGCCATACTAACCTGATCTGCACATCTAGCTATCATCAAAAAGGGTAATTCTGTGAGCAGAATATAAATTCAGCTATAACAGATTTTATCTATTTCATTAGTTAGTTAGTTCTAGTACTCACTGAAATTGTACTGAATGATGAACAAGGTAATTGAACTCCAGTATGTCAGGGCATGTGCTGCAGCTGAAAGAAGAAGACGCAATCTGTGACTGTATACTCTATGTGAACTCCATGTGGGTGCCACGTGTCCCAGCCAAGATGATACCACACAAACCTGCACAGAAATTTTGTTTCAGGACTTCATGTGCTGTATTTCCTTTCACACTAATTCACCTGGGAGGATGTAGCTTCTAAGTAGCTCTAGTAGTGTTCAAAAAGCAAGAGTGAATCTTACTCTTCTCCTGGCCAGGTAGGATGGACTGTGGTGTAACTTTCAGTAAACATTACCCTTTACAGTCATTAAGCTATAGAGGCCAAAGTCTATGTGTACACAGCCTACATAAAGCAGCAGCAATCGTAACACTTTCTTGATTCACAGCAGAGCTGTCAGACGAGAAATCACTGTGCTTCCTTGCAGACCTCAGCACTGCAAGAGTTGCTTGTATGTCAGCTCCACTGGACGCAGCAGAGCAGAAAGCAAAACCACGTTAATGTTTTCATTGAAATCAAACTGACCTGAAACTAAGTTATAGCTTCTTATTCTGCCTATAGAATATATTCTGGCAAAATTTGGAACCTGTTTTATTTTTAAAAGCAGCTGAAAATTTTTGGCTAATCCTCCTTAGTTATGGGTAACATACAGGATTAGCTTAAGGAAAATATTTTTCCTACTTAATTTGTTTGGTCTCTCTGTTTAAATTTTTATAAAATTGTTCTCACTATGTCTCTTGATGAATTTGTCTGATCATGGTATTTAGTGAAGCAGGAATATTTATGCTACATCATTTACAGTCCTTATATGAGTAAAATTAAGCATGTACCAGGCAGAGGTCATAATTTCTCCCTCGAAGTGGAAACTTTTCTAAATAAGTAGAGGAGAAAGGAAAACAAAAATTCTTCAAGGGAACTACAGCTCTACAACATCCCAGTTAAGGGGCTTTGAATCATAGGCCAATGCTTGATTTGAATTGAAAATGTTTCTTTCAGAACTGAGTAGCAGCCACAGAACTTCTTTTTTCCCATCATTCATATTTCCATTTTATTTACTAGAAGCAATTTAGAGGAAAATGTGGTAAATAGCTGGGACCAAAGATCTATAGATTAGTTTCCCCAGAATTTGTTTTTCATCCTTTACTCTATCCTTCATAAGATTTAGGACACCACTTTGTTGAGAGACAGCTTTTAAAGCTCTGCTAACTTTAGCTACCTGACAGCTGTATTATTAAACTCTTAGTTCAGCATGATGGAAACTCATACATAAAACCTGATGTAGTTAGACTTTAACTGGCAGTGCTTCATAAATTACCGTGTTTGCATTAATAATTCATTTCAAAAAGAGAATGCAGCTTTTTTAAAACACGATCGCCAACAAAAAAACCACTGTACTTGTCCAGCGACATTTTGTAGTGCTTCAGAAAATGAGGTGCATCAGAACATTTTGCTTTCTTGTGAAACATACAGTCTGAGAGAGAAACGTTTGCTGTGGTGGGATACCACAGTCTGAGACAGTAGCCATGGAGGTGGGTTAAAAGTAAATGAGTAAGACTTGGGGGTTTTGAGAGCTCTGGCTTCACTTCCTTGTTTTTAATTAGCATGTGACGCCATCTCACTGATCTGTGTCTCACTCACTCACCAGCAAAGCAAGACTGGTTAATCCTCCTTTCTTTTGTATTTATTTGTCTTGTCTATCCTAACCTCGCCAAAAGATACACTTGAGTAGATAGATCCCTTGACTGCTACCAAAGAACCGCCCTCCGCACTGGTCATCTGAGGGTGGCGAGCTAATAAATTACCCTGTTTGCAAACCCTGTGGCTACATGGAGCCTGGCAGGGTGAAGGTACAAAGAGATTCAGATCTTCTGCCTGAACAGAAACACTGTCAAGTGATTACTCATGCTAGATTGAAAATGTTTTATACAGCACAGTATCTTCCAGTAAATCATCTAATGTGCATCTCCTACTTTCAAGCAGATATTTCTGTATCCACTAGCATACAGTAGTACAGAAAAATATAGAGTCAATTAGCTCTTAGAGACCATTTTCCTTTGAATATAAAGGAGAGCAGAAAACAAAAGTTATATGGAAACTTTGTGTTGCATGATTTTCAGAAAACTGTGCAGTAGAGAATAATAGAATATTTTAATGCCTATAATTCTTCACCTGTCTTCCAAGACTGTACTCAAATTGTAGCTCTGTTGATTTTAAAGTCATGCTCTAGCATAATATAGTAATGTCAATTATCATCAGCATTTTATTTATTTTAATTATTTGGTTCTTTTTATTATTTCTTATACATAGTCAGCCTTGTACTGATGGGAATAATTCTGCTGTCTTCAAGAATGTGACTTGTATGAAAAAGACCTGTAAAAACAGTTGTAATATTCATAGGGTGTCAAAAAATGGTCTTCATGTCCTCTCATTTGTAATAGTATGACTCCATCAGAGTCAGTGGGTTTGTCACCAGTGTAGCAGAAACACGCTGGAACATCAGGCTTCCTTTTTCTCTACTCTGGGGATTTTGTACCCACACTTAATTGAATTTAAACCCCTTTTTATCAGGTTTAGATCCTTGAAACACTAGCATTTCATGGAGTAGAATAAAGCAAGCCCCAAATCATCTGAGATCACCGATAACAACATTTAAGTAAAAGTAGCAAATTTGAGGCATAAGAAAATTTTGTGACTATGAAGAGGTATTTTTGTGCCACATAGAAGCTGTAAGAAAAGTAGGTGTTGAATCAAGAGCGGGAGGAAAGGACAACAGTGAAGGAAAGCATGGTGTATGGCAGTCAGTCAGCGACAAGGTACTTGGCAGATGTTTGTTGCTGTCTCAGTGCTTTTATTTCACATACGACTCCTAGCAGGTCAATGCTGGAGATTTTATTTTTGTCTTCCTCCTGATATGTTTGCCTGTAAGACTTGATGGGACCACTCGTGTTACTGAGTGCAGACTCCTATTCTTGCAAACACAGGAACCCATATAATGATCTTTTAATATTCAGTGGACTATAGAAAATAGTCCACAAGCCCTAACTGACCCACTCTGTAAAACATTTCCTAAAACCTTCTAACAAACACTGCAAACAAGGATTAAAAATTGTAACCAAAATGTATCACAGGAAATAGGGGGGGTAAGGGAGAAGGCAAAAATCAAAGGCACTACTGAAAAGTAGTTAGTAGCAACCCATATTCCTTAATACGCTCCAGAGCATCTGGGTTGTGCTTTGGGGCTGAAAACAGTGGAGTAACTGAGGCCCTGCCAGCTTTCTGTATCCTTTGAAAAAGAAATTTGAAATTATTTGCTACATTTTGATAGTACTTGCATTCAGTTAGCCTCTACTACAGTCAACAGAGACTAATGATTTCTGACAAGTTCTCATTTCATTTATTCAAGATTTGGGAAATTTGAAAAAGGTTTGAGGAGGGATTGGGGTTTTTGTTGTTCTTCTTTATATTTTGACTTCCTCTTTAGTTGTGTAGGATTTCAACTGCAGGAATTTGGGAGGTGAGAGCCTTCCAGATAAAACATTTACTAAGAAAAATATTGCCTTTTGCTGGTAGGACTACCTTCAGTAGCTGATGCTAGATTTTACATTCCTTATATCTTTTAAGCTCTCATTAGTATGATGGCATTTTTTGGGTTGCTAATAATGCCAGACTGTGTCTTTATTACGTATTTTTCCCTTTGCTAAATGCCCTCTTCCGACTTTTACAAGTGAAAATGCAAGATTTAGTAGGCTGCTTATTCCTAGTAAAGAGAAAACAGGGTCCTTGGGTATGGAGGGAGAGAAGGTGATATTCATTCTTTCCCAAGACTTTCCCTATAAACGTGGAGATGGAGGTCTTTGTAAGAGGTGTATTGGTAATTCTCTCAATTTATTCCAGCTCTCTGTTATCCTTCTTACTGTAGGTTTTATTAATTTTTTTAAAAATTATTTTTATGGCATGATTGTAACCTTAGTATGCAAGAGCAGAAGAGACATTAACTTCTTGGTTTATTTTGTTCAAAGCAAAGCTTGACCATGGTTGTATTAACTAACTTTCTAGAAAAAATTACCAATGTTTTTATCAATACAATTCCTGACACTAATCCTGTCTCTTAGTCTGCAATTTGAGAGAAGGTGGGACTTCAAAAAGTGTAAAGATTAGGTTGTTTAAAATATGAAATGTGTCCTTTTTCTAAAGGATTGAGCTGCCTTTGTGGTTGGTGATTACATAAAGCCACAAACATAGTCTCACCCACAAATACAGAAGCTTTATACTAAGCTATATACTGTACCCTTCCATATTCTAGTAATTTGGCCAAAGGGAATAGCATCAGGTACATAAAGAGTAGAGAAGTCCTTCTAATAAGATGTGAATTCTTCTTGGAGACTAATAGCTAGCTAATGGAATTTTATCAGGGAAATTAAATAAGAGTATGACTAAGGAATCTTGTCAGGGTTTTGAAATCCTGCCATAAATTAGCACTTTTCTGGGCTGTCTCTATAGAGATCAAAGAGAAATGAGTAGTAATATAGAAGATCCTTTTTCTTCAGATTTGCTTCAGGGAGCAAATATTGACAATGTGGAAAAAATTTGGACTGCCTTTAATTTTTTTTTCACTCCTGAAGTGATTTCAGTTTTCTAGTCAATGCTGCTAATTTGGCAGCTTTGGCAAGTGCTAAATTTGCCATTAAAGCTAAATAGAAAATCAATGGCTAACAGTCAGCAACAATATGATCTATTGTGACTAATGTATTTTCAGCTAATCTGTGAATGCTGAAGGTCTCAGGGTGCTTACTGATGTCAATAGGAATTGGTGGTGGTGGTGGTATTGGGGCAAGGATTTCTGTTTCTTGTTTGTCAGGCAAAAGTCCCTCAATGGGATGGCACATTAGCAAAATTCTGTGCCCTTGTGAAATGTCAGTGTTATCTGAGAAACTATTTGCAAGTTTTTTGTTGCTAACTGCAGGAAGTGCACTAAGTTGGGCCTTCCTGTCAAGCCTGCTTCTCATGTGGTGAAATGAAATATGTGCTCTGTGTTCCCAGAGAGCTTTTATGACAAATGGCAGAATAATAGCCCTTGCTAATTTGTATTGAGGTATACATGCTGCTGGCTTGGTGGCATCACTGCAGCAAACTGTGAATCATGTGCAAAATGGAAAAATCCCTGCTTTTTCTGTACTGGGAGTGAATACAGAAGAAGCTGTTGTTTGCTCCAGCTTTTGGGCACTGATGCTTCAGCTTTGGCTTTTCTTTTTTAATGAAAGAATGCAGGAAACCAAAACTGCCTTGAAGAATAAGAATAAGAATAAAAGAAATTCTGTTCCAAATACTGTTCTTTATTTGTTACTATAATAATATACTCAAATACTGTCCTTATTCTCCCAAGTTGAAGAATCAATGATTCCTATTTCAAGCACCTTAGATGATTTAAACAAATGTTCAGTACTTGGATTCAGCTTTTCGTCTGCTCCTCTCTTTCTTTCCTATCCAGTTTTATGAATTGTGATTTCATAATTCATAAACCTGGCATGGACGACCAGCTGTGTCACTGTAACTTTGACAGACAAACAAAAAAGGGCTGTCTTCCGTACCTGGAAGCCCTTTAACTACTTCCCTGGACATAAATCTTCTGTAACGTTTAATATAAGAAGAATATTTACCTGCAAAGGAGTATAGAAGTCCAGTGCATTTTGTGTCCTCCAGATCCTGGCCATTGGATGGGCTGGAAGGCTCTTTAACAAGCTGAATTAAGCACTATGCAAAAGCACCTTGCATCGCAGGGATGACATGTGCTAAGCAGGGCTGTGCATACAGTATGAAATTGTCCTGTGAATGTTTCATAAGTGAGCTCAACAGTTTGGTTCCTGGAAAGCAGGCCTGAAACGCTCAGCATGAGTGTACTGCACAGGCACAATGCATTTATGGGACATCGTTTCCACAAGATCAGCACAATTAGAGTCAGCCCTGCAATGTTCCAGCAATTTTCCTCTCAAATTGTATTCTCATTTTGACATGAGAGCATTAGGTATGTAATATGCAAATGCTGGGGGAATAGTTGTTTTGATGCCAGCTCGCTTAGGTGGAGAAAAAGGGAGCTGCATTCAAACTTGGCATATGAGTGTATTGGTTTTATGTGGCAAGGTTTTGGTAGCGGGGGGGGTTACAGGGGTGACTCCTGTAAGAAGCTGCTGGAAGCTTCCCCTGTGTTCGAGAGAGAGCGAGCCTATACCAGCTGGCTCTAAGACCGACCCGCCGCCGGCCAAGGCCGAGCCAATCAGTGATAGTGGTAACGCCTCTGGGATAACATTTTTAAGAAGGAAAAAAAAAGTTGGGACTCGGCAAACAGCGACCGGAGAGAGGAGTGAGAACATGTAAGAGAAACAAGCCTGCGGACACCAAGGTCAGTGCAGAAGGAGGGGGAGGAGATGCTCCAGGCGCCGGAGCGAAGATTCCCCTGCAGCCCGTGGTGAAGACCCTGGTGAGGCAGGCTGTCCCCCTGCAGTCCAGGGAGGTCCATGGTGGGGCAGATATCCACCTGCAGCCCGTGGAGGACCCCACGCCGGAGCAGGTGGGTTCCTGAAGGAGGC
>NW_010973002.1:4105402-4127560 GCF_000737465.1 Haliaeetus leucocephalus
CCTTGGGGGACGCTCTCTGGAGCAGTCTGTGCCTGAAGGACTGCACGCCGTGGAAAGGACCCATGCTGGAGCAGTTCGTGAAGAACTGCAGCCCGTGGGAATGGCCCACTTTGGAGAAAGTTCGTGGAGGACTGTCTCCCGTGGGTGGGACCCCACGTTGGAGCAGGGGAAGAGTGTGATGAGCCCTCGCCCTGAGGAGGTGAAGCGGCAGAAAATAACATGTGATGACCGTAAACCCCATCCCTGTCCCCCTTGTGCCGCTGGGGGGGCTTGGTGGAGAAATCCGGGAGTGAAGTTGTGCCCGGGAAGAAGGGAGGGGTGGAGGGAAGGTGTTCTGAGATTTCGTTTTATTTCTCATTTACCTTACTCTGGCTGATTTGTAATAAAAAGTGAGCTAATTTTCCCTAAGCTGAGTCTGTTTTGCCCGTGATGGTAATTAGTGAATGATCTTTCCTGTCCTTATCTCGACCCGCAAGTTTTTTGTTATATTTTTCTCTCCCCTGTCCAGCTGAGGATGGGGGAGTGATAGAACGGCTTTGGTGGGCACCTGGCATCCAGCCAGGGTCAACCCATCACATGAGGAAAAGGAAAAATGCGTGGGAGTCATGAGCAGTGACGTATTTTTTTAAGCAAGGGGTTTCACAGTGCTGGAGGAGTACTTCTCTAGAGTAGGCTTCATCCCTGGCCAATTCACCGCATGGGGAAAACAGTCCCTGTGAGTAAATCTACTGTGTTCCCTTTGACTGGGAGGGGGGAAGCAGGTGAGATGGGACTATGGAGGTTTCCACTAAAGCCCTAGGGTGAAGTACAAGGAGAGTCTGTGGCTTTTAAGTATAATGTCTTCTGCATTCAAGTTGTCACTTGTTTTTTGTTGTAGGAGGGGAAGAAAGTTGGGATGTTGCCAAATGTAACTTCTGTGAATGTAACTTCTTTTTTTTTTTTCTTTTTTTTAAAGTTGACCTTAGAAGTTAGAGGATTACTGGGACTTTCAGCTTTCTTTTTTTCTAAATTACATTTACTATTTCATGGTTACTCAACAAGGAGCTTGAAAATGTGACCTGAGTGCTCCTCAAAGAATTTACTTTTAAATAAAGAAATTTCAAGACACATATATTAAATGTCTTTCACAAAATCTTGAGATTGTCTTAAAATAATACCATTTTTACTTCTTTACTTCAGTTATTTCTGTAAGTTGTGTAGAATAGACACATAAATTTATTGCAACTCATCTTTTTTCTTTGATAGCTTTGTTTGATAGCTTCTTCAGCCTTTCATTTGGACTCATTTTTCATGTAATTTCTTTGCTAAAGCATTTTTCTCCTCCCAGTTCCCCAAAGGAGAAAGAATATAAATTACTACATTCAGAGGTATACAAAATGCTGCATTTTTAAAATGTGAGTAAATAATTATCCCCTCCCTATTACCTTTATGGAGAATTCCTAGGCAAGAATCCAAATAAAGAACAAATCTATGGTTAATTCTTCCTGATGGGCCAGTTACTGGGCACAGTTTTATAGGTATGTTGAGTATCTGCATCTCTTGGTTTGATCAATACCAGCTACCCTGCTACCTTTTCTATCCTTCATTTCTTTTCCAACAGAAATAAAAGAAAAAGTAGTCAAATACAAATTTTCAGTTTGCTTGCATGTATCTTCTGTTTAAAAGACTTTTTTTTTTTCAGTTGAGGTACATGGGAGCATTTGATTGATTCTTACAACAGAAATTCTACAGATACAGTCCTGTGTATTCTCCACATCAGTTTATGAATATTTTGTCTTGTTTCATTATTTACATACTCACTACGACCTTCTGCTGCACATCTTAGACCTAAGCCTGGATCAGTAATTCTCTAAGTTCAGGAATTTGACTCCAGTCTGGAGGACTATAGAACTTTATAGAGAGAATTCATGGAATTTAATTTACAAAAGGATCTTGCTACAGGATGAAAACATGCAGTAATTCAAGAATTTTCTTCATTTATTCCCTGTTAAATGCTTTTGTCAATATGAAGATGTTCTTTGCTTCATTTATACTAATTAACTAAAAATTACAGAAAAATGAGTTAATGAACACTATTGCTTTGAATTTGCTAGGTTGGTCTGAGAAGGAAAATATTGGGGAATTGCATATGTGTGTTTGCATGCATACACACACAGCTGAGAAGTAGTCAGCCACTGTTAGGAAAATAAACATCTGTTTCTCAGTCTATTGTAAAACATTTTCTTCCTGGTAAAATTATTCATGATGTTTAGGAGTACCTGTGTTCAGTACCTTGAAAGAGGAATCAAATTTCTTGACTTTATTCTGGGAATCCCCTTTTGAAGATTTCCAGGGAAAATGTAGTTCTCTGGCCATCTTCTGTATGTTTTAACATAGACATTGAGAGGTGACTTTTAGATTGTAGACTTCTAGTTTGTTGCTATAGGCACTCTACAAATACAAATTTTAACACTGTCAGACCAGCCCTTGTTGATTGAAAGTAGGTAAAAATGGTTATGGGGAAGGATCTTCATAAATGGATAACTTAGGATGTTTGAATAACTTCCTGCTTCCACCAAGTTCATTACAGTAAACTTGAGCACAGCATTTATTTTTATAGCTAATCCCCCCCCCCCCCCTTTTTAAGGTTGTTCCTTAATTTTTGCATAGAACTACTAAAAAGTTCATCCACTGTGCCACACTGAAGAAGTCATTTAGTAGGGTCCGTGACAAGGTGCTATGGAATCATTCTCTGTTGGCAGAATACTTAAAGAGTTTCCTGGTGCCCTTTTTTAAACTCATTTTCTTTCCCCATTTTTACATGAGTGCACTGCTTATCTTTAGTTTGTCTCTGTGTCAATGGCTGACTCATATACTATGTACTAGCTGGTGTAGCAGCTCTTTGACCTGAACTAACCCTTTTCCAACTATTCTTCACTTGCATCTTGGCTACTCTGGCTTCTCATTCAGGTGATTATTATTCTTTATGTTCCATGTAGTGAAATATGATGCAGTCCCAGTGTGCTATACTTTAAAAGATTTACAGCGGAGCCTATAAACAAAACAGAAATTGTGTGAGAGCTGAACTCTGAACTCAGCTTCTTGTTGAACCGTAGACTGACCAACCTTCATGTCTTGTTTAAAACTTAAAAGAGTGAAGTCCTCTTGCTGCTTATTGCAAACAATGTATATGCTCTTTCCCATATACTTGCATTTTGAATTTAAAGCTCAAATAAATGGTACAGGGGAAAAAACAGTGTTGTCAAGTATCTTCACAGGCACAAGATAACATGCCAAAAAGCCAAAAAGGGATGTCAGCTGACTGGGGAGCAGCACAGCTGGAGTAATTTTCTACATTAACTACTGTTTGTTAGGCACAGAGAAGACTTTTTTCTTGAAGGTGGTATGAAGTATTTTGCCTTTTCAGCACAGAGGGAAGTTTTTTTTTTTTATTTTCATAATAAAAAGACTGCAGAGTATTATTGCATCTTAGGGCTGAAACATTCTCATTAACTCAATGAATGTTTTGTCATGGGCTTTGTGGGAGCTAAACAAATTGCTGAATCAACAGCTTAATGACTACAGCCCATTTCCACATCCATCCCACTCCATTCCATATCCAAAAGGCTGGTTGCAAGTTAGAAAATGAATCTCTTTTTGTTTATCCTTCCCTTGTCTCATTGTGCTATCTGCTATAAAAACAGGTGCTATAAAAACAGGACAAAGGATGGGCTTATTAGGAGGGTTAGAAGGGCTGTGCCCTTCCTGCTTGTTAAGATGATAGTCTGGAGCTTTAAAGAATAGAGCTCCTTTCCCTGCCACAGTAGTAGCCACCTCTGTAGAGCCACATCCACAAAAGGATTTTGGCCTCATGGGATCTAATAGCTCTCAATTAGATACATAGGCTCTGTATGCTGGTATACATAGGTATATCTAATCTGAACTCCCAAAACTCATCAAAGTGGCTGCCAATTTTTGATAGCTCACAGTGAGAAATCCCGAGGAGAATGTATATTTTCAGCATACCTCCTGGCTCCATGGAGTCCGTCCACTGCTGGTAGTCACAGGTAGGTGTTAGAGCACGTATGGGTGCCTTTTTTTCCACAAAACATCCCACCACGTGGAATGGTATAATTTATCCAGTATTCAGGTAAATTGAGCCCACATATCATTTGGCTCTGGTGAATTCCTGAACAAGCATGCCTGGAGGTGTAAAGGCCATCACGGCTTCTCCTGCTGAAGTTGTTCTACTTGTGAAAACTGAAGTTCATTGGAGACTTGGTATCTTAGTGGTTAGGGCACTTACCCAGACTTCAAGGGAGACTTTCATTTCATACCCTCCTACAGTCAATGCCTGATGTAAAACATTTCATTACTTAAAATTGATTCCCAAGTGAATACGCAAATTATAAGGCAGCAACGTCATGCTTCTTCCTGACCAAATGGATATTTAATTAGTCTGAGGGGATTAGTTTTAACAGGAAGAAGTCAGGCAACATACTCTACAGTGAGGTATAGCTGGGTAGTTAGACCATTCCACAGGGAAATGCAAGTTCAAATTTCAAAGGGGAAGAGAAATGTATGTATATTACCAATATCTTGATACCGATACCTCAAAACACTATCCTCCTGGATAGGAAGATAGAAATGCATGGTACCTTGTTTTTGTTTTGTTTGTTGTTTTTTTTAATGTGGGGTTCAACTCTCCTGGTAAGATCTGAGGATGCCTGTTTGACTGAAATCTGCAAAATGTAAAGGCAGAAAAGTATTTCCTTTACCCAGGCTTCAAGATGTCTGTCAAGAGTAAGGGATCTGTGTCCATGTATTATTCTTACTCCGATAAAAGAACTGAAGCATATGGTTGTCTAGGCTGCTGAGCAATAATCCAGCAGGGTTTTGAAGACATTATTCACAGGACCAAGTGGTGTCCAGGCACTGTGCATGTGTGGTTTAACACAACTGCAAGACTGGGGTCAGACTTAACCTGGGACATGCATGTTGCACTAGTAACATTAAGAGCTATAATGTCCTTGGCCACCCTGTCCCCCTAGATCTGTACCTGGAGAAAGTCTGAAGATGACTGCATTGCTTTCCTGAGGAGACCCAGGTAAAATGGAAGGTAAAACACATGAAAATAGGAGAGGAGAAAAAATGAGATATTTATTATGTACAGAAAAAAACCCACAAAGATGTTAACCACTGCACCTTTAAGAAATGAATGGTTTAGAAAATAATTTGATCTGTATTGAATTCATGTGTTATTCTCTTTGACCTTTAGACTTGTGTAATTTGGACAAGTAGTCAAAGTCAAGTTTCCTTTGGACCTGCGTTTTAATCTGTATATATAGGTGCAAAAAAAATACAAAAAACCTGTCCCATGCAAGTGAAAGGGAAGTGAGGGGTTCCAGCCTGCATTCCAGTTTTGCTCTATGTACACTTCCAGGTGGATGGTGGTATCTGCTAGCAACTGGGAACTCAAGTTTCCAATAAGGTTAGCAGCTGCATTTGGAACAAGGCTGCTTTCAATGTGAGCATCCGCCCAGACCCTTATTTCCCAAGAGATTTTGAAAGGATTTGGGCTCTTCTATGTTTGGACAAGATCTAAGCAGCTCTGGAATAATGCTGATACCACATATGTGAATACCCAAATGTCCTGAAACTATTTTCCTCCATTGTTCTGATTTTTATTAAGAAAATCCTTTTTTTTCCCCCTTTCTCTTTTTCCTGGAACTAACAAGTACCAATTGTTCTCTGTTACTGAAAACAGAAAGGAACAGAGTCCTCTGCTTTCTATTATTTTGTTCAAGTGACTAAAATTCGCTATTAGATTTTTATTCATACAGTAGCAAGTGCCAATGTAAATGTTTCTTGTAATGGTTCTAGGCAGATGGCTTGTCCCCCCAAAGTAGATATCCACTAAAATTCCCTTCCAAAAATAAGCTTTTTGTCTGTAAAGAGGGTAGTCCTTGATTTAAACTTTTCTTCTGCTATGGAACTTTGAAATCATTTGCAGCAGAGATAAGAGCTGTACCCATTAATTCGCTAGCTCTGTTAAGACAAACTCGATATATCTATACTTAAAATGTGTTGCTTTCCAAAAAGCAAACAACTTTTTTTAATATTCTGGAGTATGAGAAAGTGCTAGTCCAATATAAGATGCACAGTACTCCAGGTTTTGAGATCATCACCCTGGTATGGATGGAATGCCATTTAATTTGGTAGTTCCCAGCACTCACTTTCAAAACCAGACAATGTCTAATGTAAACTAAATATTTATTTTCTGTAATCCCAATATTAACACAGTTACCAAATTTAGAAACAGATAAGTTATAGAGGACCACCACCTCTTTTTAACTTCCTGACTTCTGGATACTGCTCACAGTTAAAGTGACTCAGACCTGGAGACGAACCTCTCTTTGTATATTCATGTTTTCCTTCAGACTGCATTACATTCACATCTCCTCTGCAAGATTTCTCATAATTTATAACTTAACGATAAGGTAACATTGCACTTAGAAATGCTAGTGTCCCTTGGGTGTGGCTAGCTGGAGTCATGTCCTGTTCAGACAGTAAACAGACTGTGTTAATGGCCATCCTTGTTAACTTAAACTTGGGTTTTATTTATGGCTTTGGAGTAGTTACCTTCTAACTTTCCAGGTGGGGATCCCAACCTTAGTGCATAGTCTTTTATATATGAAACCTATAATTCCAGCGAGTGTATATCCTGGTTAACAAACTTCATACAAGCTTTGGTCTCTATAGATCAATATCACAAATAAATACAGTTTTAAAACACAGGTAACCAATTTCTGTATTCTTCAGATTTAATAAAAGGAGCATTAAAAATCTAATTTAAGTAAAGATTATTTTTTTCAAGATACCAGATTTCTCCACTAGCGTTAAATTATCTTGATTGAAATCTTTAGTTTGTCCGTGCAGTAAAATTTGCAACTGTCTTGTGTTCCTTGTGGGAGAAAAAGATATGGTCTGATGCAGATATTTAAGGTGAACACTGAATTCTTTTTATTTGATATCAATAAAAAGTGTATCGTATTTAATTTACATACAGGGGCTGTTACTAAATTAGTGAATAAGACCTTTTTTACACTTACAATCAGAGTGAAGAAATACTTCAGAAATCTGAGCTAAAATGCATATTCAAAGAAAGCGACAGAGAGAACAAGTATAGGTGTTGTCATGGAGTCCTGATGCAGAAAATGAATTTCAGGTTCATTACTTTGTCAGTGAGAATAACAGAATTCCCTCAGTCCAGAATCCTTGTCATTTGGGGCTGTTAAGCAGCTAACATTACCCTGGAGCGCAAAGGGGGTTTCTATTGCTTATAAGTGTTCAAATTTCTTAGGTAGATAGGAAGTGCAAGCAAGCTAGAAGTACAGAAAATGCAGCAAACCATGTATTTTCACAAAGGTGAGGGTAAAATGACTAGAAAGAAAATAGGATGAACTCACATAGAAAGACACTTCAGAACAGGTGACATATTTGCTATGATTACTAACTGGAGTTCAGACACAAAGATGCAGACACATGACAGTTGTATTTTTCTTATATGTCAGGAAACCCTGAATTAATTTAAAAGCTAACTTTATATAGCACTGGTTTAGGTGACTTCAGCTGTATTTTAGCGATCTATTCTGTCATATACTAAATCAGTCTCTAAGCACAGGGAACATTTTTAAGGAATTAGAAGATTTTTATGTTGGATTTCAATTGCTTATGTTTACCAGATAACAATACAGTGGGTATAACAGCTATGCAAAATGTAAGTATGATGGATTCAAGACCCTTTAAATCATAAAATTTGTAGCAGAAATGTCCCATCATCTCTGCAAATACCATTCTGACTTGAGACTCACTAGGAAACCATGCTCTTACACTGCATACAGCTAGGGACAACTGAGGGAATGGAATACACAACAATCCTTCTGATTAAATTATATATGAATTGTGCTTATGAATGAATCTTCAACTTGGATCAAGACAGCTGGAGTTCAGAATTTTAATTTAATAATTTTGCACAGTTCTGCATTGCATCCCTTAATGCAAATAACTATTTCAAATTCACATTTTCATCTCCCTCCTTGGCTGTGAGATTTAAGTAATCATGACTCCACTAGCATATACAGAGAGCACATAGTTGACATTTGAGGGGAAATTCACTGTTTAAAGACCAACCACCTATGAACACCAGCAGTTTCCTACCAGCAGTAGCTGTGTTAGTCTTAATGCAGTCTTATAGATCCGTTGCAAAACTTGACTGGTATTTGGAAAGTCTGCTGAGATTGTTGGGTTCAAGGTGATTTAGAAGTACAAAGGAAAACCTGCACATGGAAGATTTTTTTTTTCTTTTTCCTTTTTTTTTTTCATTTTGCTTGAATGGTCAGATATCCACTGAAATTTTCATTTAAAAATGTCATTTTGGGGCGGAGTCCACATGTGTAACGTTTAAGATACCAAATATGGTTTTGTTCATAATGAAGTGTGATGGAAGTCTGGCACCTCTATAAAGCATCTACTATTAGAAATAATATACGTACACATGTTTAAAAACTTCACTGTTAGCAATTGACAAAAAAATTACATGAATTTTTGAGATCATGGGAAAAGTTAGTGTAAAGCTTTCTTACTAGAGATCATTTCAATTACATTCTTGTGAAATGTGCCATGTCTGTATCTCTTTATCACACTCTTAATATGAGGGAAGTTGAAATTCAGTATGGCTAACTGGGTCAGTAGGGTGTCCTTATGTGTGAAATAAGCAGTGTACGTAAGTGATAGATACAATGTTCATCAGATGTACCCTCCTGAAATAAATTCCTGGCTGTCTCCCTGGCATTGGCAAGAACAGATGCCCCCGGAGACGCTTGTAGTAGTTCTGCCCATACTGCTGCAGGGATCTAAAATTAGCTATACAGGATCTCTTTCTGGAAAATATCTGTTGTGTGGACTAGTTAAGGATTTTTTCCGCTAATATTTGGGGGACTGGTTCACTAGATGCCTGAAACACTAGACACCAGTTGGATTGCATCCCAACATCTTTGTAGAACCTGGAGAGGCCACATCAAAGCAGCCCAAGCCTTGCATTTCATGGCTTAGCATCCAAACACTTTCTCATTTACTCCCTGTTTTCCTGTCCTCTCCTTGCATTGTACAACATATTTTTGCTCTGCTTTTTAAGGGGATTATTGAGACTGATTTTCATTTTCTCCTTGAAGTGGCTGCAAAATACATGGATCCATCTGAGGAAAGTGCTTCTGGGTTGAATTGAGACCTGTTCTATTATTTTTGATGGACACTAGCTTTCTTTCAAGAAGAGACAAGTAGAGATGATGATAACACAGGATTTTTGTAAACAAGAACCCATGTCTGGGTTAACTTCTCTCTGGGGGCTGTTGGTGAAAGCATCCCAAGCACTACCCTGCTAACCCCTCTGTATTGAAAGCCTGTGCTTAGGGAGGAGGGGAAAAAGAAAAGAAATTTTTAAAAATTACGTTTAGTATTTGCATAGCTTCCTCATAGGAATGTTACAAGGGAGCACAGCAGCCATTTTGACTCTCTCACAAGGCCACCCCTGTATCTGCTCAGCTATATATTTGCTAGAAAATGAAGTGCAGTTAAGAGACTACCGGTGCTTTGCAGCTATTCTGTTTCACTCATAAGTTTATGTGTTGTTAATTAGGAAACAAAGCTATTATACTTCAGATGGTGTTATGGGTTTGATAAAGGAAGCAACATGATAGATTAAAATACCCTCCTTTCAGGCATTGCAAATTGCCAAAGCAGTTGTATTTAGGCTCAGTGGGTCATTTATCTTCAAACTACACAGCTGACTCGGCACTTGGGTGGGTTGAGAAGTAAGCGGTTTTGACATTTAGCAGCCCAAGGCTTCTTTTCTCCTTGAGAGACTTGCATGTCAGCTATGTTAGGTTTTGTCTGCTGCTACTCTTTTGAAGCAGATGGTAAAACCTCACCTCAGCTGGGTGGTTGGGACCCTTGCAGCATTTAGCAAGGCTAACCAATTGAATTATAACTGATCGTGCCTGCGGGTATCGAGTAGCATATGATTTATGATTATGGTGTTTTAAATATAGTCTGTGGAAGGTACCAGAACGTAGCACTGAATAGATTTTGAAAAATCCAGAGAAAAAAACAATCACTCGCAGAAAACCAAACAAAATAGTTTAGAATGAGATAAGCTCCCTTCTGTTACAAACAGCTCCATCATAAACATTTTGTCTATTGTAGATGTGCTCCTGCCTATATTTAGTCTGCATGTTCAGCCTTCATTATATCTTGAAATTATTTAAACGTAAGATTTGCACAGAATGTAGCTCTTTGCTGTAATACGTGCGGTTTAGGAAATGCAGATTTCAAAGCTGGAGTCTGTATAGATGCTGAAGTGATAAGCCCGAAATAGCAGGGTACATTCAATGAGGTTATTGCATCGGCACCTCAGCAAGCACTTCTGTTCAGTTAGGCATAAAGCCTGAGGGTAAAGTAACGACCATTGTGGGATCAGCAGTTCTATTTTTAGACAGCTCTTTTCCAAACCTCATCCTCTTACAACACAATATTGCTAAATTGGAAATAATACATACCAAACAATCTGAATAACTAGAGAACATGAGTATTCATGCTGCAACATAACAGCAATATATGCGCATCTTTCTTAAAAGAACATCCCTTAAAATGAAGTGAAAATGTGTTTATTCATAATGAATGTCTCCAGATAAATGCCTAGCAAGGGATATCTTATCTTCAGCCATTTAGTAATCCTGCTTAATTATGCCCCTGCTGAAACTGGGAAATGTTGTAGAGAAAAGTGATTAGGAGAAGCTGAGCACTTGCTGCAAGGTACTATTGTGAATACAATAAAAAAGCTGCCAGTCCCTCAACAAAGACTGTTTAGTAATATACAAAATCTAATCCAAAGTGTACCCTGCAAATGACATTTTTAGTTGCATGATCTACATTTCCTTTGCACTGGCAGAAGACAGATGAGGTCTGCAACCTTACAAGAAGAAATAGTGAATGTTTTACCGAAAATAACATAGAGGACAAGCGTAGCCATTTTTAGTTCACAAACCATTGGTGAATGTGTTGAAATATATGTTCAGTTTTTGTGAACACTCTGAAGAAATGTGCTTGTTAGGTAGCAAGCTGCTCAGGAGGGGAGCATGCTGTATGTGCTTGCATAGCATACAACGGGCATTACCAGAAGATATAAACTTTTTCTGCAATCCAGTACTTACTATATGTTATTCATGAGTGTTCACTATTGGCACCATGGGTTTAATCATGTATGTTATCTTCTTATTGTTTCTGTTTCCTGCTGGGATAACTAAAGCTTCATAAATCTGAGACTTCTAAGAATGTTTTGGGAACACGGAGTTCTTTAACTGTATTTTGTGAAGTCTGCTATCAATTTAGATTTATTTGTGAATATTTGCTCACATTAACATTTGTGAGTAAGCATGCAACCAAGTGTTAAGAAAACTGTATGGTTTGCAGGTGTAAGCAAAGCAAACTGAATAAAATGTCAACAGCTTTTTTGGCAATACTTTCCCTTATTTCCTACATGTATTCTGCTTTGACAACCTGCTCAAATGTGTTTTGCTTTCCTGAGGGTAGAGAAAGCAGCCAAATGCACATACCTTGCTTACCATGCTATTCACACTCTCTGAACACATATATGTACCTTGTGGGGGCACTTACATTTCTTTTCTTGGAACAGATAGCAAAATTCTCACTTTTGAAAATGAGGTCTCAAAAATTGTAATGTACCACAAGCAGAGCAGAGAAGAGAATAGAAAGGCAGCCTTTCCTCCCCTGCCAGCCTCCCCTAAAAATTCTCTGTCCATATGACCAGGCAAAAACTCCTTTCTGACTACAGCTTAGCATTCAGTTTGACCCTGAACATGTGAGGAACGTGCTCCACTAGGCAACCAATTTCTTGCTACTAGAAGAAGCATAGGTGCCTCCAGTCAAAAATCTCATCTGTAGTTATGTCCTGCCCGCAATGCTTTGCAGCAGGCGCTGGCCTGAGATGCATATACAGACCTGGAGTCCTCATAACACTGATCACAGTTCAGTTTTTGGTTTTGATCTTCCAGGAATATTAGAGAAAATTCAGACAGAAAGACTCCTAACGAATGTGCTGCACTACGGCATCTTACTAGCTGTGCTAAAGCTTAAATCACATTGTATAAACAAAAGTCAGCTATTTACAGTGATCAAAGCAGCACATTCTGTGGTTGCATCTAACCAAATGTTTTCTCTAAAAGGCAAACAGTTTGCCTGTTAAAGGACATGAGCAGAGACAGCTTAAATGAAACAGAACATACTTGCTCGTATTTCTAGAGCACTAAACAGCCCTTCCTGTGAAGTGTGAAGTGCCATTTGAGAACTGAGGCATTGAACTGTTCTTATTACTCCAAGTTGTCGGTTTCAGAGCAACGTGACAAGTGCCATTGCAAGGAATAATTTTAAAAATGAAAAATTATGAGGCAGCCCCACATCAGTATTTTAGAGGAGCTGAAACACCATTGAAACTCAGAATTTGTCTGAATTTTCACCAGGTGGGGACATACAAGACTTCAGAGGTCCTTTTGTAGCATCCGACAGTGACACATCTTACAAGGGAATCACAGAATATTCTGAATTTAAGAAAGGGTCTTAAAGAGCTAGATTTTGTACAGGTGACAAGTCATGGGTCGTATGGGTCTCTGGAGGACAGAGAATTTGTTATGTTGTGCCACTGTACTCTTCATCAAGGATGAGATAACACTATGGTAATGGCATAAAGCTTTTTGTTTTAGGCAGCAATTTAATGAACTGTATATACACGCACACACATATAAAGCTCATTGAGCCATGGAATTTTTTTTTATTCCTTATGTTTTATTGGTTATGTATCTTCTAAGTCCTGATTAGCACCATAGTCAAATAATTTTTTCATTTCCTCTAGAAAGTTAAATTTTCATTACCACTTGTTGGCATTTCTGGTTTGAGGGGTTTTGCTTTTTTACTCAATTCAGTAAAGCTGGATCTAGTGCAAGCTTCAACAGATATGAAAAAACCTACCCTGAAGGCACAGAGACTATAGGTATGCTGCCCTTGGTAGGGTCTTTCTGTGATGTCAAACCCTCAAGGCTTTTGAGGTAGACAAGTCATGTTTTTCCTGCAGGTGGTGGTACAGGTGGCTGCTGTATGGTGTGTCCATTGTCCCATAACTATCTGCACCTTGACCCATAACTACATTATATCCTGCACGCAACCTTTCTGCCTCCCTGGTAGCGGGTGCCCACATCAGCGTACTGTAAGGTCCAAGCCTGAGCTAAGCCCTCTTTGCTCTTGCGGCTATGCTGCTCATGGCTCTGGGGTGGATTAGAACAAATAAACTTTCTCACGGCCATCATCACCCAATGAGATGGGGGAAGGCTGGGCAGAACTTGAGGTCTACATCACCCTCAGGGATAGAGAGAGAGGGGATGTCCTGCTGTGACCTGCTGCTCTTAACCTTTTGCAAAGGTAACTGTGAAAATTTGACTCATTCCAGTCTCTCCTTCACTGTGCTGTGGTTTTGGCAGTGTGAGAAGAGTACCTGCCGCATCCATGGAAAGCGAAGTAGGGTGGCTGTGACACAGGAAATGTTCAGAAAGGATAACGGACAATGATTGATACATCTTCTAGTGCTACATGAGGATCCACAGGAGAAAACAAACATCAACCATAAACATCTATTAATTTCAGCAGGGGGAGAACCATGTCTCAAGCTAATAGGAAAAATGGTTCTTAAAGTAGAATTTTCACCACTGAAACTAAAACCATTTATATTTTATATTAATTTTATATTAATCAGGCCATTTAGGAAATTATTCCTGCTAAATGTTCGTTCCTATATATGTTACACCAGAGTACAGTCTACAAGTAATAACACTTCTATTAATTGCAAGGAATTCTGCAATCGGGTAGTGCATTATGTTATAGTTACAATGTTAAGTGCTAAAGCACAGAATTTCTTATGGCTTCTATAAATCACCTAGAGATTTACTTTTTTTTCTTCTTCAGCTCCTAAAATACCTTTTAAACTTTCAGTTAAACTGAAGGTACCTGTTCTGTACCTCTTTCTTCTGTGTTACTTTCTCCTACCATGTCTTCTTTTTCTATATTTTACTGGTGCGGGTTCATGCTGTTTGCCACTCCTGCTGAGATGCTTGGTTTGACAAAACAGACTTGCTTAAGTATAAGTTAAAGGGCTTGACTGGGCTCTGTAAAGTCTTCTGGAAGATACTGTGACCAAAGTGTCTATTTTAGTGTGAGAACTGAGTAATACAGATATTTCTATTTTAATTGAAACACACATGTCTCATTTAAAGAATGTGAACATCCTTGAGAATAGAAGCACATCAGAGTTATTATGCTAGTGAAGGTACAAATTTTGTCCCTTTAAAGCACTTCAGAGTTTGAGTCTGACTGGTATCTAATTAATGCAAAGCATAGACTCAAAATCAAGATGCAATGAAGGAATATAAGAATGATTTTGTGCTTGATACTTAAAAAAAACCCAGCTGGATCATTCGGACCTGGAGCTTGTCTGGGACACAGCGCTATTCACTGCAGGATTCCAGAGGTGATCTGCTCCTCAGTCTCGTGAGGAAGACAGATTTACGTTTAGCTATAGTAGTTCTCTCTTGTATTAACGGACTCTGCCATTTAGATACAAATCACAGGAAACAAAGTTAAAAGGGACTATGAGACCTCCTCTTCATGAGCAAGACAGTGTCTGTTGTTTTCCTGCACAGACTGTTGCCAGTTTTTCCCTCCCCCAGTAAAAAAAAGACTACAGCATCATCTCAAGAATCTGCTTTCGTAATTAGTTATTCAAACCATGGAAAAGTTTTCTTAGTGTCTAATATAAATCTTCCTTGCTGCACTTGAATCCAGTGCCTCTTTGTTTTATTTGTAGTTTATTTCTCTTCTTTTCACAGCTACCTTTATTCTTTTGAAAACTGTTACCTTGCTAATGGAGCCGTGGCAGATAAAGGAGGTACTGTATGGTATTCTCCATACGCAGACAGGATGACTAAGGAAGAGAGAGAAAGGACAAGGAGAATACAAGAGGGAGCTCCTGTGATACATGTAGCCCATTTATATCTTTAAACCTTTTCTTGATAGAATTGGTATGTGCTAGTACATGACAGCTGCTCTCAGTTGGCAGCAGGGTTATCTGAAGGGTCTGGACAGGTCCTGCTAGGAGCTGGCAGATTATACTTAGTATTCTGCTTGAAGAAATTACTTGTTAAAAGCAAGCCTCTTCTCTGTGCTTGGGTTTGGTGGTAGGGAACAAGCAACATAAACATTTAGGATTAGGGTTGGGTCTAGAATAAGGTTTGCCTTGGAATGTCAGGAAAGATGACCTGCAGTTACTGCTGGGTTTCCATAAGTTTGCTTCCCTAATATTACAGCTGGTTTTGCAAGGGAAAAGGCAAACCTGACACAATTTGTTTGTGAAAGACCAAGAGCTCTCAATGAGGGATACAGTAATGTTTGGAAATAGAGGGAGGGCTGAAATGTAGTGCAGTTAGGTTTGCTAACCTGTCTTAAAGGACACAAAACTTGATGGATTTGATTTATTTCTCTAGAATTAAGTCCAATGCTATCATTATAATCCTAGATAAGGATAAAAAATTCCAGGATGCTGCTTTGGAAGTTAATGATGTGCAGCAATCTTTTAGTCTAAAGTTATTTATTTCCAGTTAAGGGCTAGAAATAAGGTTAAAATAAAGGTACAAAAAATCAAGGGGGTGTAGAGCTGCAATTATTGCTGTGTCTGGGAAGGCTTGGAAGGTAGTGAAACTCTTTGGCTACTTGTATTTCCAAAAATAAAGCCTATTCTTGAACATAAAGCCTTGGCTTTGCATGAGAAAAGTGCACTGCCAGGGACCACAACATGGTATGTTCTTCAATGTCCTAAAGCAATCAGTCTGACAGCACCAATCTAAAGATCAGTTAACTTAGCGAAAGCCAGCACTGATTACAGTTAGGCCTTCCTGCATTTCTGACTCCTAACCCTGACTTTAGACATGAATTTATATTAGGACAAGTGATGTCCATGAAACTCAATATAGAATCCTAACTCTTTAAATTTGCATACATTATTCTGGAAATGGAAAGTCTGAGCAGCTCCTGTTATTGTGGGACTTAGACACATTAATTGACCTAGCCTTATGACTGGTCCCTTTAGGACCTAGAAAAATGTAATGAATTCCGGGTGTTTCCAGGGTATTTTGTCTGGACTCCAACATGTATACAGGATTAGGTTTCTAACGGTGTTGTGGTTGCAAGGGTTAGAATTTGGTTAGGATCCTGAAACATAGAAAGTTCTGAGCTGTAGTCAATTCTGGGTTTAGAAATGTCCACTATCGTAACCTTTAGGGCTTGTACACGAAAGGAAGTAATATGCTAAGTGACTTTCCATCACTTCCATTATATTTCACCTGAGTTAAATCTGGAGTTTGCGATAAAGCGTGTCAAGAGATCAGGATTCATTTTAATATTGTGGTTAGAAAACATGTCTGGGCTAAATTTAGGGCAGTATTATTTGGACCTAAGAGATCTTGTTGAGTTTTTTGAGCTACCTTTCAGTCCTTGGCATGAGTTAGGATTGGATGTAAGAAAATGTCAGATTTGTTACCTGCTGTAATTTTGGAACCACTGCTTCTGAGAGAGTAAGTGGATAGTCCATATCAATTGTTTGCAGTGGGATTCAGTTTGAGATTAAAGTGCCTGAATTTAGGCATTTAAGTATATGTGACTGCTTGTGAGTAAGATGCCTATACTCCCTTTGCAGTCAACAGAGATCTGGTTAATAAGTGATTAATCAGAGACTTAATCCGTAGTGAATAGTCTCAGAAGTGATTATAATTCTCAGAAGCAAGAGACCCCTTGTTTCACTTAGGTTTAGGATTTGATTTGGGTATGGCTAGGGATGGGGTACAGCCATGCAGTAAGTAATTTAATCTCAGTTTGTTCCCCTAGTTCAAAATTGAGCTGCTGCTTTAGTTGATCACCAGAACTTTTTTCCTTGTGCTTTCTAAACCTATAACCTACGTTCAGTGTTAAGATAAAACTCAGTGTGTTCATCAGGCACCTAATGTAAATAGCACTAGAACTAGGTTATTTTTCAAATCACAGGCTGACTACTGTTCAGCTTTCCCTGTATGTATGAACTTATTTCAAACCCTATTCTAATAATTAACTTAACATTGGGTTGCAAGAGGTAGATACTCACTATGTTTTTATAGACTTTAACAGAGCCAAAGCTAAAAATAGTTTGACAAAACTATTTACATTAAGAAGTAATTGCAGATTTGTCCTCTCTGAAATTCTAAACCTGAGGCTCTTATCCCAGCCTGCTACTTGACAGCAATAGACTGTTGCTACCAAATCTTCCCATGCTCTTAGCTCCTAACAGGACCACTCCTAAAAATAAGCTGTCAAACCTTTAGAAACACAGCAAGTGAGCCCTCCATTGACTTCCAAAGCTTAATTCTAATCTCCAAGTTTGACTCTTTAGGGTTATGGATTGTTCATATAGGACCTTGAGAGTATATGAAGCTTTGCAGTCCAAAACAGCAGACTTCTACAGCAGAAAATGTAACGTCATGTAACATTATTTCCAAGGTCCTAATCAGTGAGTCTGTAACGCCAGGATGACCAGAATTTCCTGAGTTTATTTACCCTAGACTTAACATAAGCTGAAACTCTAAGGCATCAGTCTGTTAGAGACCAAAGTTCAACATGTTCATTTAAGCCCAAGTGGAACTAGACACAAAGTCAGGTTACCATAGCCCTTCTGATCTCAGTATTACCCACAACTCCTAACTCCCTTTGTTCCCAAGCACCCACCTAGCCCTAGTTTGCACCTTAAAGAATATGGCATTGCTGGCTAAACCTCAGCTTTTCCTTCTAGTTCTCTAAGGAATTAGCTCTGACTCTAGACTGGTAAACCTGCTTAAATTTAGCTCCCTTATTAACTCTAGTTCACAAGCCTGTTTTGAAACTCAGACCTTAACCTTCATATTAACCCTAGCCCCAATCTTACGTTTAACTGCAGAGCACTGACCAAAACTGAACATATTCCTTCTAATCCTGTTGTAAATTTAGGTCAGCTAACTTTTCCCAAATCACTATTAAGCATAGATAATGAGGCCCTCTCTGCTTAAACTCCTAAGTCTTAACAGTATTTCTGACCTTACTTTCCACTGTAGACACCAGCCAAGAATCTTTCTTCTCTAAAAAAGTTGGTTTCAGAACCCAAAAATAAATGCTTTATATTAAAACCTTATTCTCTTTCCAGTCCTATACAAATGCTCTTCACATATTTCATGATCAAGATATTCCTCTGGTCCCTTGAAATCTAGTCTGCACTTTGTGGATCACTATTTGGACTTGTGCCTATTTGCACAAGTACCCTTTCAGATCTGAAGTAAGCATGTTCCCCATTAGGCAGAGAGGAGGAGCAGCCGTCCCAGTCAGACAGTGAGAGCTGCAGAGCTATGTGACCTTTGACTGCATCCAATGCTTGAGGTACACTGCATTAGCCAGTGGTCAAAATGGACAAAGACGCCAGATTGACATCTTTATTTCTGCTAGTAAATTTGCACCTGAGGTCTTACCCTTAATTGTATGGAGCATTTCTGCATGCATAGCAGGGGAGATAATAATAAGCCTGTGCTAGAAAATAGGTGCATTTGTATGAACAGGGCATCCCTTTGAGAACTCTTTCCCTCCATGTTCAAAACAGTTCATGCTCAAAAACAGACCCAAAAGATAATAAGAGCTTAAACCATGCTATGGTTCTCTATATAGAACACAGTTATCAAACCAGTAAATAAAGAAGGCTTTTTCCAAAGCAGCACTAATTTCTCTCTGATTGTGATTAATAGAAAAAAGGTAACCTGTATGTGTACTGGCCAAGATGGAGTTAACTTTCTCCATAGCAGCCCACATGGTGCAGTGTTTTGGATTTGTGGCTAAAATGGTGTTGATAACACAGGAATAGTTTGGCTATTGCTGAATGGTGCTTGCACAGCATCAAAGTTGTCTCTTTTTACCACTCTACACTCCTTCCCTCCCTCACCCCAAGCAAGTAGGCTGGGGTGGGCAAGAAGTTGCGAGGGCATATAGGCAGGACAGCTTACCCAAACTGGACAAAGGGTTATTCTGTACCATATAGTACCATGAACAGCAACAAAACTGAGGTAGAGGGAGAAAGGAGGCAGATGCTTTCCAACATGGTCACTGCTTGTGGATGGGCATCAGTCTGACCACAGAAGGTGGCGAGTGATTGCTTTTGCAGACCTATTTCCTCACCCCCCCCCACCACCTTCCTTCACCTGTTGAACATTCTTTACCTTGACCCACAAGTTTTCTTGCTTTTGGTTTTCCTGTTCTCTCCCCTGTCCTGCTGGAGGAGGGAGGAGTGAACAAGCAGGTTCTTGGCTGATGGCTGGGGCCAGCCCACCACAGTATGGTAAGGGGAGGCTGATAATGTGATCAGCTGAGCATGAAATAATGACTCCTTATATTAGTAAATTGAAAGTATTGTCATTTCAGATCACCCTGGTAGACCTCCACTGTGGCTTGCCTGTATTTCATAAACCTCTTAATAAATGCATGGGTAGTCTGTCTCTGGCATTAGCATCTTTTGCAAAACATATATCCTAGCATGAATATTTCTATCAAAAGTTATTTGGCAGCTGTATAATTCTTGCAGTCCAGGAGGCTAAGCCATGAAGAGCATAAAGTATAATTGGTTTTCATAGTAAAACTTGGTATGGATTCTTACTCACTGGATCTGTTTTTCATATGTATTTAATTATATATGCTTATTTCAGATAAAGTTCTACTGGATTAACCTCCAGGGCTGTGCAAAAAACAAACATGTGGGTATTATGTATGCATATAGCTCAGGATCTCAGTTGGAAGAATTCAGAATTAGACTCATTCCACAGTGTTTCAATGACATTCATTCCTAATGACAGTGAAACTGAGAAAGAGAAACTGGTGGATAGCAACCATAAGGATCAAAAATATTATTAGTGCTTTATTCTTTCTCATTTTAGCATTCAGTGCTTTACCACTAAGCCTCCCTCTTCTCTTCCTTCCTCAGCCCACTTAGGCTACTTGATAAACAAAGATGAGGAATTTTAATGGCATCTACCTTGTCTTATTCCAGTCAAACCATGTTAAGTCATTAATACAATAGATATATGATTGGTTTCCTACCTCCACATAAGGGGAAAATCATAATAATCTAAGAATGATTTTGTAACAAATTCTACAGAATGAGTTATTAATGACTTGATCTTGACATTTAACATTATTATTTGTTAAAGAATGAATGCTTCTGGATAGGTTTTTTAATTTCTCAGGAATACACAGCTGGGCTATGTTATAATCTCACACTGAATCTTATGAAATTGTTCAGCAATTGTGTTCATAGGATTGCAGCTCTGAACTCACTTTTTGAATGGTAGTGAATGCTCCATAAAATTTGCAAAATTGCCAACCTTGTAATTATGAATTTTTCAGCACAGAAACAAAACAAAAGGTAGCATTTACAGATAACCTCACTGTATCACTGAAATGTGCAGGAGGAGTTCCAGTTCTAAAAGCTTTTATTTTATCTTTAAATTCAACTAATCCTTTAAATTACGCCTCCAGGAAAGGAAGTTTGCAAACTGCCAAAGACAGAATAACATCATCATAGATACCATAAGACATAATCAGGTACTGAGAGGACAGTGCTGTTCCTGAAAATATTAATACTTGCTAATGAAAAGCCTGTTTCATGATTTCAAGCTTGGTAGTAGTGTAAAATTAACTTGCCTTCATATTGAAAGGACTGCAATCATGAAAGCATTATTAGGTGTATCTTTGGTTCATCTTTTGTCAGGGTAAAACAACATACCCTTCCCTGAGCTGTGTTTGGGTGGAAGATATTCCTGTGCTATGACATTGCTTTCAATGTCATGACCAGGCACCAGCTGCAGTTTTAAGCATGCAGCTCTACATTTAAACATGCAGTGAACATTGAGACATGCTTTCACCGCTCAGTCTTTCCACCTGCATAGTTAGACTACTTCTTAGATGAGCTTTTGTACAAACTAGAAATTGATGTCCTTATTGCTATAAAAGTCTTCCCTAATACATAACAAAGCATCAACATGCTTCAACTTGAAATACTGGTTACGGAAGGGCCAATTCTGCTCAAAACAAAGATTACCAGCAGATTAAATGAAATAAAGTGTGACAACCACATACAACATCTTGGTTTGGTCCTTGGTCACTGCCCCAGATACCTACCACACCTGATGTCAGTAAGATGAAAGCTAGGAGCAACATAGTTCAAAATGAAGCTGAAGCAGGTACTCTCTCTTTGTGGGTAGTAGCTACCATGACCCTCATCTTCTCAACAGCTCCATACAGCACATGAGCATGGGCGGGTAACATGTATACAGAATGTATCAACACTCATTTGGCCAGGGGTACAAAAATAGTTTCAGGAGCACTGAAGCTAGCACCAGATGTCTGGCTTCCAATCTTCATACATCACATCATCATCTTTGCTTAGAAAAGCTGCAATGTTGTGAAAATACAAGCACGTGGTAATTTTTTGCATGCGTCAAGACTTCCAAAATCTATAGAGAGGCCAACTCTGAGGCAATACTTTGAACTATTTAGGGAGAGCACGCTAGCCTGAGGAGAAAACTTCATCACAGACCTGACAAAATAAACCCTGAAAGGTTCAGTCACTGTGGTTTATGAAGTGCCCTAAATTGCATCAAACCATGACATAGGCACTGCAGTCATCTACTATGCACATGGAAAATGAAAGACAAGGTCAAGACAACACTGATACAAAAGACTGTGTAAGTAAACCAAAGCTCCTGAAAGCAGCTGTGCTTAATTCTGTCAAACAGTAAACTGCAAAACTGCTTGCTTGCCACATTTATCTTAATAAGCATATCCTTTAATTTTCATTTCTCTGCTACCGTTAGCTCATGTATTAAATGAGGATTAGGAAGAAAATTATAATGTTTCATAGCAGTACTGACTGTGTGCTTGTACTGGGTTTGCATGGCAAGGTTTTGG
>NW_010973002.1:4128147-4160076 GCF_000737465.1 Haliaeetus leucocephalus
CAGCCCGTAGAAGGGACCCACGCTGGAGCAGTTCATGAAGAACTGCAGCCCATGGGAAGGACTTATGTTGGAGAAGTTCTTGGAGGACTGTCTCATGTGGGAGGGACCCCATGCTGGAGCAGGGGAAGAGGGTGAGGAGTCCTGCCTCTGAGGAGGAAGGAGCAGCAGAGACAATGTGTGATGAACTGACCAGAACCCACCTCCCCATCCCCCTGTGCCACTGGTGGGGAGGACGTAGAGGAAAATCAGGAGTGGAGTTGAGCTGGGAAGGAGGGAGGGGCAGGGGGGAAGCTGTTTTAAGATTTGCCTTTATTTCTCATTACCCTACTCTGGTTGATTGGCAATAAATTAAGTTACTTTTCCCCAAGTCAAGTCTGTTTTGCCCATGATAGTAATTAGTGAGTGATCTCTTCCTGTCCTTATCCCGACTCATGAGTCTTTCATTATATTTTCTCTCCCCTGTCCATCTGAGGGGGGGGGAGTAATAGAGCGGCTTTGGTGGGCACCTGGCATCCAGCCAGGGTCAACCTACCACAGTGCTCTTCTCTAGTTCATCTATTCATGCCTGCATATAAAAGAGAGCAAAACAACAGACAAGTAGGTATTAGCAAGACTGGAAAAAATACTCAATTGATCTTACTTCAAAAGTTTGTAAAGAGAACTTACGTGTATGGTAACTTGATGACTATCTCTTCTAAAAAGCAAGTGAATTCTGTGTTTACAGAAGTGAAAGACATCCTTTGAAAGGCCGACTTTGAACTTGGACCCAGAGGAAGTAAGTAACCTATGAGATCTTGTAGGCCTATTGGTCCTAAGACACCTGCTCTCTAATCTTTTATTTCTGTCCTTATCCTATGTAGAAATCATGATCCATACCAGGTTGTCTTATTTTGTAAGTTGCATGCCCAGGAGCTGGAACACTACCAGCATCTTGCAAGTTTAAAATTAGAAATAAAATTTACAGAAGAGAGTAAAAAAGTGTACCCAATGTTGTGACATGCAGATCATCATGCAGGTTCAGTGACTGACCGTGAAGTTTTCTGCTATTTTGGCATAAATGAGTGAATTTTTCTGGAGCATTTTGCTGCAAGTGCATACATTTCTTGGAACAGAACCCAGTTCCAGTTGCCCTTGGAAATCTGTATCACCTGCTTTCAGCCAATTTACTTATTTTTCCCTCTTTTTCTGAGGCAGGTCCATGGGCTTCATGAATTACATGCAGAAGTAACCTCTGCTATTGCCCTTACAGAATGCTAGGAAAAATTTCTAGGAAAGGTTTGTTTTGACATATGGAAAGAGCTTTTCGTTATGTGTTCATACTAATCATCTTTTCTCTTTGTGTGAAATTTCTTGCTAAGCTCAAAGCAAGTATACATTCAAAATATATCTGTTGCACTGACTTAATTTTCCTATCTTCTTTAGTAGAGTTCAAGTGCCTGAGATATGTAGCTTGCTTTTAAATTTTAACACATGCTTTTTATATTTGCTTCTTTTTTTTCCCCAGATTTACAGACTTTTGTCACTTTTCTGATGCAACTGGCAAACAGAAGAAATCATGAAGTTCCTATTTATATTAGAAATAAGTTAAGCCATTCGTGAAAGCTGTGAGGCAAAAATACACTTAAATTTGAATACTGGCTTCACAAGTGCAACTAGTGAAACTGATACAAACCCAAAACCACAGGTATTCAAAGACTTCATTGGAATTACATGTTTCATGCTTGTCTTCAATTTTTTTTCTTTTTTTCTGGATCATAGCATTATAGATGGAATAATTCACAGTGATAGTGTGCCTGTCAGAGCTGTAACCAGTTTGCAAATGCTTACAGTTAGTCTGGGCTCATTGTGATAAAATGTCAAACAAATCTCAATGATAGTTCTCACAATGGAGAAACACCTCTCACCCAAGCTTTTATGCAAATATTCTTTCAGTCTTTCCTGAATCTTCATTGTTTAAAAGCCTGTGTCATTTCGAAGCTTGTTCTGCAATGTGTCCATTTGTTTTAAAGAGTTTATTCTTTGAGTTCTGTATTGGGTGAAAATTTTCTTGCATCTGTGGAAACGTAAAACCAAGTAACCAACCTTTTTTTCACAGCTTTCACTGAATTTAATTGGAAAATGCTGTCATTTGCTTAATTGGAAATGGTAATGTAAAATTTACAAAGGCAATCCAAAGGAATTAAGCACAAAATCACCACATTACAATGCTAGCTTGTAGGTGTATTGTTAGCTGCCCTACCACCGTGGAAATTAATGTAGAAGTCCTACATACAAAGATAGCTAACTTTCTACCTCATATAATTTAATATTGAAATAAACTCTGTTGGCCAAAATCAATTATTGCATAAGCCATTTTAGATGAAAATAGAGAGAAAATTTGAATTGCACAGCACACATTTAGCAGGTCAACATTTAGCTCTCTGTTGGTCCCTGAACATCATGCCACAAACAGCTTGTTGAAAATTTAGAATATCTTCCATTGTTTTCTCTCCTTTTCTTCTTTCATATCCTCTCCATCACTCAGCACACTGATACACGTTTACCTTTTCTGTGCCTCTCTGTTGAAAGAACTTCTTTTTTATCACATGCTTCTCACATGATTCTCTTTCCAGACTTCGGTTTGCACTTTGCTTCACCAGCCCTCAAAGTCCCCTCAATTTGGTTGAATCAAGCATTTATGAGAAAAAAGAAATACAAAAGGTAAAAGGACTTTTAAAATTTTCAAGGTCAGATGCCAGCTTGTGCTGCTTCAGAAGTGTTTCTTCTGAATGGCTAACAGGGATTCTGGTGGAACTGCAGATGATTAACTTTTGATGCATGATGTCATTTTTATATTTTATATTTCTGTCATGGTTTAACAGAACAGAAAAGAAGAAACTAACAATGATAATGATAACACTAATACAACGGCAACAGTAATAATAAAAGGATTGGAATGTACAAATGATGCACAGTGTAATTTCTCCCCCCCCGCCGTTTGACATCCAGCTAGTGCCTGAGCGGCGATTCCCCCCATGCCCACTCCCCCCAGTTCCTATACTAGATGTGGCATCCCATGGTATGGAATACCCCGTTGGCCAGTTTGGGTCAGGTGCCCTGGCTGTGTCCTGTGCCAACTTTTTGTGCCCGTCCAGCTTTCTTGTTGGCTAGGCCTGAAAAGCTGAAAAATCCTTGACTTTAGTCTAAACACTACTTAGCAACAACTAAAATCATCAGTGTTATCAACATTCTTCGCATACTGATCTCAAAACATAGCACTGTACTAGCTACTAGGAAGACAATTAACTCTATCCCAGCTGAAACCATGACAATTTCTTTTGTTTTTCAACTTCTGCTCTCATATAATTCTTATTAAATGGTTGATAGAACTCCCTGAAGGCTAGTTCTTTTGCCACTTCTCTGAAATCCTAGCTGTATGTCTCAGTAACTGGTAGCATTTCAATCACAACATCAGACTAAAATTAAACCCCATCCTGCATAATTCATATTGTCCTAGAGACATGAAGCAAAACGGTTTGGGGGCAATAATAGAGACGTTGATGGAAAGTTTTTGTTTTCTAGCCTTTTATAGAGAGAGAGAACCAAATTCCACTGGAGTTCATTAGTGAACCATTAATGTAAATGCTTACGCAAAGTAACAAGAAAAATCTGCTCCTCATTGAAGAGAAAGACTAACAACATCCTAGATAGGAGAGCCAAGTATGCAATTATTTAACACACGAATATGTACATTTGTGAAGAAAATAACAATATAAAATTGCTCTTTTTGTGCTATGCTGAAGACCTGGATTACTCACAAATCCTTGCTTAGCAGAAGATCCTTCTCTAGAGGCCCATATCTGTTGGCTGCACACAGCAAGCTGGCTGCCTCCACCATTTTTCTAGTCTCAAAAAAAAAGCATTTAAAGAAACTGTACACTTTGGTGTTAAGTAAGTAGAGCCAGGCAGATATCTCAGGATGAAAGTATTAGATGAACAGAAGAAAAATGGCCACATCTACATGGCATTGTATACCAAACAACAGATGTTTTTGGCAATTGTCTAACTACAAAGCTAGCCAGACCTAAAAGCACAATAGCAAGAGGATTTTAGCTGTAGACTATAATTTAAAGCAGAAACTCAGTAATTTTCCAGAAACCTTCCACAAATCAGAAACTGGATTAGATAATTGTTTAGGTCATTCATTACAGGAAAGTTGCATTTATTTCAAGGATGCTTCTTTTGGTGTAAGAAAGAATGAAATCTGGGCAAAGCTGAAGCCTACTTTCATTTAATGGTGCAAAGCACCAGAGGAATCAAGTATTTCCAATGGTAGTCTGAAAATGAAAGTTCCCTATAAGTCCAAAATAATGAGAGGATACTGTAGTTAGACAATGAGGAGCCTAGAGTAAGGGAACCAGTTTATTGTAATCTGCATGACTGATTCTACTGCAGGTCTAAAAGATGTAGTGACATATAAGATATTTAAGAAGAAATATAATGAATTATTCTACCTAAGGGTCTGATTATCCATAAATTCTCCTCTCTGTAGCTATTTGTCCCCCTGAAGAGGGATTGTCAAATGGAATTTGTGATGACAGAGGACAGCAGATGTTAATTTAATAACATTTTATATTTACTGTGCATAGGAGACACACATTTACTGGCAATTCAGTGCAGTTGTTCTTAAGACTTCTGTCCAAAAATCAAGAGATCATGATGGCAATTGTTCTTGGTTTTTTCAGGATTTTATTTCTGACTTTCCCTCGTAAAGGCTGGGACTGGGTTTTCATTCTACTTTAACAGTGGGCAAGAAAGTAGGACTCAACTTTTGTCTTAAAATTATTCCCTGCTTTCCTGAGAAGAAGCCAAAATGATCAGGCTCTTCTGAACTGCTTGTCATATTGATTCAATTATCACTTCCTGGGCCATGCTGTGGGCTAAACAATGGAGCTATACAGCTTTGATTTTCACCAGCTCAGCTGGTTGAATGTTTTTGGTGATTTTAGCACTGTGATGAAGTAAATTGAAGTGTTGTTCTAGCTCTCCTAGGAACATTCTTCTGCCCAGAACTATTGCAGTATGTTGTGCAAAAGCTTTGTCCTTTCTTATGCCATCTGGGGATTCCCAAATGCTGACTAAACTGGCAGCTGCCTACATACAGCAGATGTAAAATCTTTCTATACCAAACTAGGAGGAAAAGGGAATTTAACTGGAACCAAGAATTTAATGGCTTTTATTTGTTTGTTCTTGCAAATATTGGCTGGATGGTTCAGCTCAGGTCGTGCTTTGGAAAAACAAACCAAACTTCCTGGTTTATATTCAGGCCACATTTGTACTTCACATATTTTGAATTGGTGTTTTTCTGTCCCTTGGGCCAGATTATCTGACCACTTTCCAAAAACAGCCAATTTGGGCTGGCCCTGTTAATATGAAGATTAGCCCAGAAAAGTTGTTTGTTTTCTTTCCTTTGTCTGGGTACAGCTGTCTAAACTATATTTATACCTGATAAAGATGGGAAGCAGCAGGGAGCTCTAATGCACTATGTTAGGGTCTTAAGAAATTATTCTAATTTACAACAGCCCTAAGGCTGCCCTAGGTTATGTTCAGGCCAGCTTTAAGGAGCAAACTAAACTACATACAATATAGCATATATACAGCTCGCTTCCAGTGATCATTAATTTCTTCTGCAACAAGTGGATTTACGCTGAGGAGAGAATCTGACTCAGTGCACTGTACATTATAGGAGACAACCATAGGATGAATTCTGCTGGGTTGCCACAGCACTTCAAGCCCTTTACCTTTTGTGTCTTTAATGTCTGACTTATATTGAATAGCTGCAATGTCAGTGGGTTGAATTTCCTCACTCTGATCTGTTTTTGCAGTCAAATGCTTTGCCCTCATTTCATTACTTTTAAAAATGAGAAACTCTATTGCTCTTAATTTGTAGACAGGAATCAGCTTCTAAACAGCTCCACCACACTATAAAAATCTGCTGAGGAATTGGCATCTGGGTCAAGTGTTAACGAAGATGTAGAATTGGCAGATGAGGACTCTGGCAGTAACCATGCTGACCTGTCCCTGACCAACTTGTTCCTCTGATCCTTCCCTATCTATTTATATACTTAGTAAACTCATCATGCCACTTTTGCCATATTTTAACTCTCTCTTGCTCTCCCCTCCACCCCTTCTTTTTTATTTTATAATTGGAACATCTGTTTTCATGTTTCTTGTCTTTTCGGATTGCCTTCTGTGGCTTGAGTGTAATGGCAAACAGGTTACTGGCAAGAGGAAAACCCCCAAATCCTGGAACTTACACAGCTGTGCACTGCATTTAGGAGTGACTTTGACATTGGTAGTTTAGGCTAACTGAAGTTTTATAAATGGTACGTGAATCTTTTACAACTGTAGCCTTAAATTTCTGTAGCCTTTGCAATATTCATTGCAATGGATTGCTGTCCTCCATATGAAATTCTCTGGAGTAGCCCTTTACGTTTTCAAGTTGTACTTAAATTATAGTACTTTGAAATTAGTAATACTTTTATTTCCCAGTTACCACTGGGAAAACAGTTTCTAGATGTTCAATAACCTTATGAGAAAATGATTATAGGAAAATTACATAAGCATATACCCTTGAGAGTTTAAAATTATTGGGATGATTAGAATGGAAAGAAAGGCTATATAAGAAACCTGAAAAGAACAGCCGATACCGATAAGGGTTTTCTACATAAATTATTTTAATTTAATCTTATCCAGAGATTTCTTTAACAGTTAATATAGTTAAAAGACTAAGCCATTCATCATGAGTTTTGTTTTCATTTTTCTTCTGGTGAGAGAGAGAGAGGGATATAAGTGGCAATAAAGCAAATAAAAGCAGCCTACTACTATATTTGTCTTCATAGTTTCCTCCTTGTCTGTACCAAGATTTTCTGAGCTAGAAGAGCAATGAGCTTCAACTCTTCTGCCATGTGTGCAAGTTAGCAGTCATTGAACAACAGCTAAAACTTCTGAAATCAGAAAATTGGCCCTCTTAAATGTGAATATTCTGAGGGACTTTAAGAAACCTTCCAACTATGGTGTTTACATTTGTGGTGCTTTTTTGTAAATGTTCTGATAAATGAATCCAGTTTCAGGAAAATTTACTAGAACAATGACTTCTAAGGGAGAATTACAAAATATTTTTAAAAAGGAAAGTTTACTTTTCGTAACTGTAAATATTCATGCCTGACTAAGATTAATATACTCATTCAGGAATGGGACAGAATCATACCATGGGATCTATGTGGTGAATCATCTCACATTTGACTATTATGTGGTGAATATTTGTATAATTATATAAAATACTGACTCGAGTCTGTTTAAAATACTAAGTGAATCACTTTTAATGCAGTTTGAGGAACTTGTGTAGTATGCTTGAGTTTGTCAGTTTTATTACTAAGATTTGCTTCCTGAGTGGCAGAACTTTTCTTAGGAAAAAACACATCAGGACAGACCAGGGACCTTGGTGTTGATAATCAAGAATCTGGAGTGAGAAATATTTGCTTACTTGTATTCTCATGAATACATAGTGAACACTGTCCTAGAATCATAGAGCAATACAAGTCAGAGGAGACTTCAGGAGGTCCAGCCTCCTGCTTAGAGCTGGGCCAGCTCAGAGATCAGATCATGTTGTTCCAGGGCTTTGCCCAGCCTGGTATTGAAAACTTCCAGGGGTATAGACAGCACTATTTCGCTAGGCACTCTGTTCCAGGGCTCAACTGTTTTCATGATCAATCTTTTTTTGTGTGTGTTATATCCAGTCTGAAGAGCTCTCTGAAGTCTCTCATCTTCTGCCCATTGCCTCTCTGTCTCCCACCACGCACAACCGTACACACAACTGTGAAATGCCCGACTCTGTCTTCTCAATAACTGCCCCATAGGCCCCGTCAGGCTGCTGCCAGGCCCCCTGGAGCTGTCTCTTCTCCAGGTTGTACGAGGCCAGTTCTGTCAGCCTCTCCTCACAGGGCAAACGCAGCCCACAAGCATCTTGGTGGTCCTCCACTGAGCTCATGCTAATTTGTCAATGTCTTGTGGTGAGGATCCCACCACTGGATGCAGTATCTAGGTGTGGTCTAATGAGTGCCAAGTAAAGGGGAATAATCACTTCCCTCCATCCACTGACTCTGCTCCTGTTAATACAGCCTTGGATGCTGCTGACCTTCTTTACTGCCAAGGGAACGCTCCTGGCTCATGTTTACTGTCTACCAATATCCCCAGAGTTGCTCTGCAGCCTGGCAGGCCCCAGCCACGATTGGTGCAAGGGGTTAATCCAACCCAATGTGGGACTTTGGCATTTATCCTTGTTGAATTTCGTAATATTCACATTGGCCCATTCCTCCAGCCAGTCTAGGTCCCTCTGGATGGCAGTCCTGCCCTCCAGCATGTCAGCTGCACCCCCTAACTTGGTCTCATCTGCAAACTTGATGAGCAAGCAGCACTCTGTCACCTTCTCCAGGTCACTAGTAATGATGTTAAAAAGGAGTAGTCCCAGTACAGATGGCTGCAATACTCCACTTGTTACCAACTCTTTAACCACTGCTCTTGGAGCACAACTGTCCAACCAGTTTTTTACCCACTTAGTTTTCACTCATCTGTACTGAAGTGTCCCAACTTGTATACAAGAATATTGTATCCAAGAGACAATATTCTTCTACGGAGAGATAGTGCCAAAAGCCTTGCTAAAGTTGAGGTAAGAGACATCCACTGCTCTTCCTTTAACCGCAAATCCAGTCATATCTACTCAAAGATGTACATTTTACTTCAGTTCTGTGACATACCTTAATAAAGGCCAGAGCAGAATCAATCTTATACACTTACATTAGAAATAAATTTGTTGGAGTGTTGTTGGGCATCAGTGATAAATAAAAATGCAGGTCTTTATATGGTGTAAATTGAAGCATGAGTTCAAAATATTTAGCATTCCATTGTTAGCTATAGACATTAATAGAATATTGGTTGCATCTTCCTCACTTTCTCTATTAGTCTGTTTTAATTAGATACATGTAGGTTTAATATACCTGCACATTTAGTTCTTAAGCTCTCAGTGAATTAGACATTGTGTTATATTAATCTCTGCTGTAACTGAATTGAGATAAATATCACAAAGTGGTATGATTTCATAGACAATAATGAAGTTATATTAACTGTGAATTTGATGCATGTTTTTCCCTCACATCATTTTACTATGTTAGATATAATTCCTTGCCAATATTTTTATGTGTGCTATATATAAAAGACTTACTGTGCACAAATATACATATGTGCACATACAGCGGAGGAACACCCCTCCAGAGTCAAGCTCTATTATAAAACTCCATCTGGAGTTCAGCCTTGTCTCAGATGAAGCTACTACATATACAAGACTGCACAAAAATATATGTGATGGGTTTGGGTTATGACCTTTGGAGACACAATACAGCAATGCTTTCTGAAGTGTGCTCTGCTGTAGTTCAGGATTGATGCATTTATTATGCATTTACTATTAATGAAATTAGCATAATATTTTATTAGATAGTGTTTTATTTGGAGGTTTGTTCTCCTCTTCAGACTTTTGCACTCGTCAGTAAATTATGCTACCAGGATTTCTCCTGCTAGAGACTACAACCTCCTTTTCTCCCACTCTCTTAAAATTAGGGGCCTTCTGTTGTTTTATTTTTCTTCCCCAGTGTGTAAAATCCTGTGTTTTGTAGCTTTGTTGACAGATTTACTGAGCTGGAGGACATCCTTGGTAATCAAAGTAATGATGCAAGTTTTACACTTTAACAATTATTTTGTAGTTTTGGAAAGCATAGCACAGCTCATACTGTACACCCAGTATCCCTCACCCAGGCTATGTATTGATTCTTTTGTGGTACCAAACAAAATAAAAATGAAGATGATGTTGACTGCTTGAGGCTGAACGTTTGTTTTTTTGTTTTGTTTTGTTTTTTTTAATTCATCTGGAAATGGAGAAATTTCTTGAGTTTTTTTTTTCTTCTCAGATACATTCCTCCTTCTCTTTGGAAGATTATGCTACTAATATATATTTTCTCCCCACTTTTAAAACATGATTAGGACCTCTCAAGACAAGGACTTTAAAAACTGAGGCTGGTGTGTTGCACACCATGGTCAGTATGGCCTTGTCCACACCCTGTACAGAATCTTCCTAGCCAGGAAGTGTCTGAGAGAGAGGAGTTGAGGAAAGTCCCATCATTCAGCATTTTATTCTCTCTTCATCAGCAACAAAATGTGTTGACTTTAAAAGATAATTCAAAATCCATCCTTTTGCAAGTCTGTTATGGTGGGTGGAATCGCACAGCTAGATTCATGTGGCAGGATATTAAGAAAGCAAGTTCAAATATTTTCTTAAGGATTAGATTTTAGGAGGAATCTAATATCAATTTTTAGGAGCTGGCGTGACTGTTAGAGTTATTCTTTCTGTATACACAGTGATTAATTTACAGTGCTACTTGGGCTTATAATAGATGACCATTATTTTGACCATAATTTATTATGACCTCACTGAAGATTTGTGGCAGACCTTAGAGTAGATTCTCATTGTATTTTGCTTAAGCTGCACCTCTGCTTTATGTAGTCACTCTCAGGATAACAATAAATATCCTGATGATCCACAAAAGAAGAAGGAGCTCATTGGAAAGTTCTAACGAAGTAGCTTTATTTCTCCAGCATATGAGAGAGTTATCTGCTTCAGAATAAGCAAAAACTTACAGATTTTGTTAGCTTGTTGTGAACCATCACAGAGAGCTGACTGTTTCTCAGGCCAGCCTACAACAACCAATCCCTCTGGCTTGTCTCCAGTACTATCTAGAAAGATTTCTTCCTCAGGCAGGAAGACTTCCCAATGTGATTTACAGCCCAATTTGGCTATCCAGACAGGTATTCAGTCTCCTGAGTAATACAGAAAAAAAAACCCCTGTCTCCTTTATTCAACCTAAACTCTTTTTTGCAGAGTGAACTTTTGTAGGAGTACTATTAGACTCTGTCTAAAACTTTCTATGGCTACCTCAGCTGGGGATGCCAAAACACTCAGCATTGATCAGACAGTCCTCCCACCAAGGCCAACAGGATCACAGTGAGCCTCTGAAAGAAGAGCTCCTGAAAAATCACATATCCTGGTAGCCATCTGAGTGCTCAGGGCTATAACAGCAGGTACTGTAGACAGATATCAGTGTTTACTATTTGCATTCTGATAGCATCCAAAATGTGTCCTGCTGTGTCCACACCCCCATAAAGCCAGGGTTGAAGGACTTCTTTCCCATTTTGGCATTGTCTTAGTACCATCAGAATTTCACACAGAGTCCTTGACTCAAAGCATTTACTTACACTACAACAGTAGATTTGCCTGTGCTCAGTATGTATAAATAGCCTATCTTGGATTGACATTTTGTATTGCTAATTTCACTTGTCTAATTTTTTTTTAAGTAACTATTTTATACTCTGACAAGGTTGTTAAAGCTCTATTGTTTGTGAATTGTAATGAATGAAGAACTGGAAGTCTGGCGATAAACCTCCATCATCATTAGGATGTGGAAAAGCCATCTATCCCCACAACCACATAGGACTAACATCGTGAATGTTTTTCTTCCTGCGTTAAAGTAAACAGAAGAAAGGTCTACAAAATTATGTGGTCAGACAAACAAAGAAGTGATTTACTGTGTTTGTGCATGCTGATTTCATTAATTTTTAACATGCATTTTGTAGAAAATATTCCATGAACAATTCCAAATGAGAAACCTACTGTACAAGGATGCTAATAAATGTGATTAGTTAAGTGGGCTTGTATTTAAGTTAAAAATTCACCATGAGAAAATAAAATTTCCTCTTTGTTCTGTCACCTGGTAGAAAAATGAATTGCACCATTGATATGGTTCACTAATCTAGAAAAAGTAAGCAGGTAATGGGAGGTTGGTGTTCAGCTATTTCACCAAAATAAACAGTGAAAGGATAGTCAAGGTGATTTGCAAGGCCAAGCAAATATCTAGAGAAGAACAGAGGATGAGCTTTACTGAAGAGTAGAGCATGAAAGAGCTCGTACCTCAGCACAGCACCAAGTAATCACTGTTTGACCAGATCAAGACTGAGCATGTTGCACCCTACCTGAATCAGCAACAAACATCCCACCTTCTCTTCCTGTGCATGCTCTGGTTGCTTTGAGCTGAACCACCCTGTCCTAAGACACTGAGGAGAAAAAAATTAGTGGAGTAGTCTTTCTTGGTGTGCTTAAAGCTGTTTTTAACCTTATGAAGTGTATATAGCTTCTATCTTACTTGGAGTTTATTTAAGGTTTTCCAAAAATAACATTGTGAAATACCAGTGCATGATGTTTCATTGTACATATAGCAAACTACTTTCCTCTGTGTATTGAGACAGATTTAGTTATGGAAAGGAAGAACTAGTTACCAACAGAAACAAACCAAAAAATTTTGACTCTTCATATACTTTTCCCTTTTTAACAAAGGTAAGGCAAAGTCAGTTCTTACTGTCTCCAATCCCCTCCTTTTGTCACGTACTTCAAAACTTTACCACTCTTTTCAGGAGAGATTTTTGTAGTGGGGTGCCTCTTCCCTCTTTCTTTAGCTTTGTCACCCACCAGCTCATCTGTATAGGCTCTTGCTGATGTGGAACATTCTCTGAAATACATGTAGGACTTTATTTTTAAAGATACTTCTTTGTACTTCAAAGCATCTGCACAGCAATGTCTCTAGTTGGACAATTGCTCATGGAAGACCCATATTCTAGAGCTTACTCTTGAAAAAAACCGAAAATTGAAAACTGAAGTGAGTATTCTCAAAGAAGTTATACAGCACATGACGTTTACAAAGTCTAATAGTAAGTTCCATTATTTTTGCTCAACACTCCTCTGGTCAGCCTTTATTTTTAGTAAGATCAGTAACTATTATATTTGTATTTAGCAAAATGTTGTATTTAATAAAAAATATTGCCATTATTACCTTGAGAGCAACTCTCCTTAAATAATAAAGACACCATGAAAAAGGAAACCTCAGAATAAGCAAGGTGCAATTAAAGAGTGAAATAACTAAAAGGTGAGGATAAATAGAAGCAGAGCGCACACTAGAGAGAAAAGAAAAAACATTTCTAATCATATTTGAAATGGGACAAAGAGGTAGCGAAATATAAAAAGTTATTCTGGGTGATTGAACAGATGAGCTGAGCAGTTTTGTCTATACTGAATTTTTTCTGAGCTGAAATAGAAAGAGGCTATCTACTGCATATACCTGGGCAGGTACAGTGTTCAAATAAAAAATGAGCAAGATCTCACAACTTGTGGTTGACAGGATTCAACTGTTATTTTTGTATAGCGAAAAGGAAGGGCTGGACACATTTTGACATGAATTGAAACATGAATATTTGACCCTGACATTGACAGCTGCCTTTCTGCATGTTTGCATCTCCAGTAATGTAGTCTTCTTCAAAGACTTGGTTTCCATACTTAGAAGAAACTAACCCCAGTAGGTAACTTTGAACTTAAATGAAAATTATATGTAACCTGTAAAACCTTAAACATACGAAAACAGATTAAGAAACATATGAACATTGCTATTAGGGAAATAATACTTGTGCTTCTGTCAATAAGCCTTATCCATATGGATGCATTTTTAAGTGGTTCAATTTTCTCTCAGAGTTTAAGGACCCCAAAGATGTGTTTATACCTTGCATGATGCCTGTCATTAAGTCCCCATACACCTAGTGGTGTTTAGAGCTAACAAACTTTTTTTCCCTGTCCTTTTTCCACCATGCATTGCTGTCAAGTCTACTTTCTTGTATTTTAAAAAGAGTCAAAATATACACAAAGTACAAGGAATATTTAGGAAAAAATAGTCCTTAGAAAAAAATGAGCATTACGTGGTGGGTTGGCCCTGACTAGCGGCCAAGCACCCATGCAGCCATTCACTCACTCCACACCTTCCAGCAGAACGGGAGAAAATAGGAAGAACAAGAGAAAACCCGTGGATCAAAATAAAGACAGGGAAATCACTCAGCAGTTACTGTCATGAGCAAACCAGACTTGACTTGGGAAATTTAACTTGATTTGCAACATCTAATTACTGATTCAGGTATTGGGAAACAAAGTTGACAAACATTTAAATACTATGGGCTGCAGTCCCTTTGTGGGTGCCTCTGTTCTGGTGTAGGCTCATCCATGGGCTGCAGTTCATTTGGGGGTGTCCCTGTTCCAACATGGAGCTCCTCCGGCTCCTCTGGCCTTGTTCCTTTTCTCTAATTTCTGAAACGTGTTTTCACCAAGACACCACCAACACCTCTGACTGGTTCAGAGGCAACACCAGCTCCACTGTTGGGCTCATCTATGTCCTGTGGTGGGTCCTTTGTGGAGGTGGCTGGAACTTGCCGTGTCTGGCATAGGGCGGTCCCTGACCTCCTCCCAGAGGTTGGTCATCGGGGCCCCCCCACCAACTTTGCCATTTATACCCACACATTAGCAACATTATTGCAGAACATGAGTTCAGTTGCTATGAAATCATGCTTTTGCAAACCAATTTACCCGCTTGTGAAAAGTGCATGGCAGCGGTTGCCTGACTGATGTTCTCCTCGTGAATAAAGTTCAACCTACAGGGCACAACTTGCCAGAATGTGAGTCCCGGATGATTTGGTACCTAACAAGGCCTTATGCAGGGTGCTAATCTTCAGCATTGGCCCCATAGTCCATGAGGGCCTGAACATGAGCAAAGGAGCTGTGTATTAATGAAACTGGAGACAAAAGGTGCTCTGCAGAGCTCAGGAGCTGGCACAGCTGCCGGACAGACCTGGGTAGCCTGACTGGCATCAGCATTAGATGGTTTTTATTCCCTTCTAGTATTAAGACAACATACAGCAATGTTAAATCTGCCATTGATCTGAAGGTTGCAAAGTTCAACGCATAAATTGTTGGTGGAGCTTGAAGAGTGTTACTGACAGGAGAAACTGGTATAACCAGTCTCCTTATGGCGAGTATAGACATATTTATGTAAATGAACTGCATTTTTGTAACAGTTATGCTATCGAAACTTCTCTGAAACCGACTCATAAGCAGGTTCCCACTAAGGCTCTGCAGACACAAAGCATGTCCCATTGACTAAAATGAGTTGTAGTGCAAAAAATGGAGTACAAGACCAATATGTGTTTTTTCCAAGAAGCTGAGACCAAGTCTCCACAAGAATAATTAGCAGCTGCAATAATTAGCGGCATTAGCTCTTTTAGACCACAATCAAATAGTCACTTAAGCCTCGAGGATCCACTGAGTCAGTGCAGCTTTTAGCAGAGCAGACTCTGTAATGAGCAGTGCATGGGGAGTTGGATCAGCTGCCTCTTATTCCTGGGCTCAAAAGGATCAGGTGGGCTAATGGTGGGCAGCCTTCTGGTATGGGTTCAGACCAGTGTGTGCCATTGACAGAGACCTTTGCTGCTCTGTCCCACAGGTTAATGCAGAAAAGACTAAGAAGGAGCTCCTTGGAAAATTAGCTTCAGAGTAGCTAAATTTAGGGTAATTAATTTCACAGAGGTGATGAGAGGGAAACAACTTGTTTCTTTTTTTTTTCATTTTTCTTTTTTAATAACTCGGGTTTCTTTCTCGAGTCCCAGCCACTCAATTGGAGGAGATGAGGTCTCACTGTAATAGCCGGTGCATGGAGCAGCAAAGAGCCTCTGAACTCAGAGGCTTCCATGAGCCTGGGGAGACTGGAGCAACCTGTCTGCATCACTGTGATGGAGAGCAGAACTGGCCTCTGTGCTTTCTTTCCTTTTCTGAAAGATGCTTATATTCTGAGAGATAAAAAGGAAACTGCAGCCAGCAAGAGATCTCCCAGTATCAAGCAGGCCTGTGGTGGCACAAAAAAAGTGAGTGTGGAATTAAAAGAACCTTGTTTGTGAAAGATTCTTCCTTCCTTCCAAAGGCTTATTAAAAATAAGGATTGAAAAGTTGAATTCTATCAAAATACATAGTTTTAAGTAGTTGTTACTGGACCTACATTTAGGAACTTTACTACCTTTCCGTGAAGCTTTAGGTCAAGGGATTCTCTACCTAAAACTTCCCTCTCACAATAAATAAAAAGCCTCCTGGATTTTGCAGAATCAACATAAAACATTTTAAAAAAGGAGATGGCATGTTGATAAATGTATGCAAGTCAAATTCTGCACAGACTTAACTGAAGTTTTTTCTTAATAAACACTTTTCTATAGAATAGAAACATTTAGACAAAGATTAGCCAGGAAGATCATGGAATAAAAATTAATTATATTGGTCTAAATCATTTATTACAGTGAGGGAAAACCTGGCTTAAGATTTAGAGGATCAAATACACCTTTACCTTGCAATTGAAAAGAATAAATAGAAAATAAGAATAACCACACTATGTATCAGAAAGCAGAATTTGGTCCACAGCTCCCCAGACTGTTAGCTTGTTTTGCCCATGACACATATTCTTGAGGTGAGATGACTTTATTCCAATTTTGTGACATTTTAGAGTCACTTCATACTTCCTCTGAGCATGAGCTTGGTGGGTGCAAAGCAGAAAAGAATGAGCTCAAAGACGCTGTGCTGCCAGGCATGATACTTTACAAGAGACACCAGACTTGGGAATGTCAGATGCCTGTCTAAATAATTGACAACTACAATGAAGTGAGGGCAAAAGTCATTCCCAACCAGACTATATTTAAAACTGCTAACCTGAGCAGGCTTCATATTCTAGGAAACGTGTCTGAGATTCATCTTAAAAACCCTGCTGTGTGTTTCCAAGTTCAGTCATCAGCTCCAGTACATTTTTAAATGAGAGATTTACTGAGCCTGTTCCTGCACAAAACTAGCTATAGGGAAAGTTACATTGTACTGATAAAAACAAATATCTTCTGTTACATTATAGCAAAGCTAACTTAGAAAGTATCTGCTGTCACAGAACTTCTGGCTGGGTTTATACATTGAAAAGAATTAGTTTCATCTATGATTTGAGGTTGTGCTTTGTTCAAAGACCTATCAAGAGCTAGATTAGCTGTGGATGTAATGTTAAATTCCAGTCAATGCATAGGCAGAAGGAACAAGACCACTCTCCAAAGGGTCTGGTGATTGTGTGCCAAACCACTGAGTGGGCACCAAGCTCAGGGGCCAATTTTTCACTGCATGAGTATGCCCCGCTCCTACCGAAGTCAATGTGAGCAGTGTGCCTACATTGCAAGGCAGAGCATTTGACAAAGAAACAAAGATATATTTCTGCAGAGAAATCTTTCTCGTGTTCTTTACGAGTATTGTTTGGGGGGGGGGGGGGGTTTTTTTTTTTTAGGGTTTTTTGGGGGGGGGTGTTTTTTTGTTTTTTTTGGGGGGGGGGGGGGTTTTGGGTTTTTGTTTTTTTGTTTTTTTGTTTTTAAATAAGCCTGCAAAGCTGCAGGATATTGAGAAAAGAGGTATTGGATGAAATCCCAGTTCCACTAAAGTCATTGGGAAAATTCCTATTGACTTCCCCAGGGTCGGCTTCCATCTACAGTATGGTCCCTTGTGTATTCTTTCTTGGTGACACCCAAATAAAATGTGCTTTGCTTACAAACCAAACATTTTTATTTTTTTTTAAGCTGCTAGCTCTTTCAGCTCAGCATGGTAGCTGAAATACAAGCTGTGCTCTTCTCTGCATCTCCTATTATTACCTGTCATAAAGAATCCACAATTAGGGTTTAGCTGGCAATTTCCTTGCTGATACACGAGGCAGATGAAAATCCAGATTGTTCTTCCAAATCTCTTTTAGCTCTATGTTGCCGATATAATAGCTTTTTGTGGTGGTGTTGGAATAGTAAGCAGATATGTACCTCAATCCACATTGCCAGATCAGAAGCCCAATGAAGTCAGTGGGATGGACTCCCACCTTGTAGAAAATTAATATACTCCACAATGTTGCTATCATTTAATTTCTACAATCCTGTAGTTGGGTTTACTGCAGCAGCTGTTCCAGTGTACCTGATCTCTGCAGGAGTTTCTTGAATGACTTCAGTGACAGCAGGACCAAGCCTTCAATAGTTGACACCAGTACCTGCAGACACACACAGGAAGAAGCTGATAGTTTAAAATATTCTTTCAAACAAATCTGACTTTAAAGAACCCAAAGTAGAAGAGAAATATTCACAGATATGAGCATTTCTACAGTACCGCAGTAATCTGTTGAGAGACTTCTGTTTTGCCTGCAGAGGAGTGAGAAATGGAAGACAAGAGAGGATGAGGAGGGAACAACATAGGGTGTCTGGAGTATGAAGAGGAACTATTTTTCTTTTGCAGATTGACCAGTGGAGCAGGAAATGTCTTGTACCTGTCAGGAGTTTAAGTCAGGCAATTTCTTTATACATGGAAAACATTAGTTTTCAAGTTGCATGTAGGGAAGACAAACTAGTTGGCCTACACCTTAGTGTCTATAGCTGTTGAAGGTGACCAGTACAATAACTTGTGGAGGGTGTCAGAAACCTTACACTTCTTTCTGTGAGAAACACTTCTAACTTGATTTCTGTCCTGTTGGAACAAAGTCAAGTTAAAATGTTTCCTTTTGCCACAGAATGTCAACATCAAGTTAATAGTTATTATTATATATAGAATAATTTCACATCAATCCACAAAAAATGGAAAACAAAATTACTAAGAGGAAATAAATCAAATCTTTCATATTTTTTAATTAAAAATGTTATTGAAATTGAGTAATTCCCATGTAACTTATATTTTCTCAAAAGAACAGTTCTCTTAAAATTGTTTGACCCTTTCTATTTATAGATATTGTTTGTTCTGTTCTTATTTGTTTCTTTTTGCATTACTGCTCAAATAATTTCAAATTGCAATTTATGCTTATATGGCAGCACAAAGGATTGAAGCCAGTGACATCTATTAAAATAGCCTGTGTCAGAGATTATGCTGTATTTACCTCATCCTGAGGCATTTTCCTGTGATCTCTTTGAATTAATTTAATTCGAAAAATGCTTTTCTGAAGTTAAAGTACACTGAATAATAGTTGGTTGTTTTGGAAACTGAATAACAAGAAATAACTTCAGCCCTTTTTGTCAAGCTACTAATTGTTTTGTTTATTTAAATTAAAAAAACAGACATGTTATGAATTCTCAAGAGTATATATACAGCATTCTCTCTGCTTAGCAGCAATGATTAAATAAAAAAAGTCTGTAATTAATGTTTCTTTTTACATACTTTTGTAAATGGAGAGCAAAAAAGTTTAAACCAAAAAGCACTCATTTATTTCCAAAAAACGAAAGGCTTGTTTAGTGGCTCTTCAGTTAATTGGAGGCCTTTATCTTGCCTGAAACGAGAGTGGAAGTCAGGGACACGGCCTGTCCTCAAGAGCTGGGGTGGTTATCATGAACCATCTCACAAGGAAACCTTAAACAGTTGGGGATGTTCCTTTTAATGATACTCTCTTGCTGACAGACTCTGGGCCGGTCTGTCCAAAACAACAGAACATTGTGCCTTGAGCTGGCATCACAGCAAAACCCTCCTGATTCAGACCTGGAGGGACAACACGTACTGCTTGCTTCTACGTGAACAAACAGCACTGGAGTAGGCACAGTGCTGACTTGTAACAAGAAGCAGCTGCTGAGAAGGGCATGCTCTAAATCGAATCAGACAGAAAGGAAAGCACAAGGATTATTTCTATCTTGCAAATGGGAGATGCAGAAAGAAAATAAGAGCCTTTTGAGAGGGCTCATATGGTGTCCATGTGTATAAATACCCGAAGGGAGGGTGCAAAGAGGACAGAGCCAAGCTCTTTTCAGTGGTGCCCAGTGACAGGACCAGAGGCAATGGGCACAACCTGAAACACAGGAGCTTCTGTCTGAACATCAGGAAACACTTTTTTACGTTGAGGGTGACGGAGCACTGGCACAGGTTGCTCAAAGAAGTTGTGGAATCTGCCTCCTTGGAGATATTCAAAAGCTGTTTGGACATGGTCCTGGGCAACTGGCTCTAGGTGTCCCTTCTGGAGCAGGGCATTGGACCAGATGTCCTCCAGAGGTACCTTCTAACCTCAATCATCTTGTCATTTTGTGATTCTGTCTCATCAGCAAATCTGGAAACCGACCCTGCCACTGCTCATCCTCAATCCAATGGCGCAGGAAGCCCCTTACTCTGTGCCTCACAGCTAAAGTTATTTGTGGAATAGTTTATTCACTCATTTTTATGTTGTTTTCAGGGAACAACAGGTTCTTACTTAACAGACTCCATGACTTAATGAGAAATAAATACTCTGATCCTTATATCTACTTAGATCTCTTTATGTTGCTCTGGAAATGCAGGGGTTATACATGAGCATGTGGTGCAGAAACAACTCACCTTGTCAAAGTGTTTCCTCTCATTTTTACATCTGCTGATGGCACACTAGTTTCAGTCACATATTCCTGATTTATAGTGATATTAGGGAATACAAAGTATATCTGGATGGGGCTTTTTTTATTTAACTTTAAATGTGACTAAATTTGGCTTAGTAAATTTGTGGTGTATTTCACTAGCCTTGCAGATTTTACTCTGGTGAATGTTTTCTGGTTTTTTTTTTCAAGTTGTGATGCCCTGTTTTCTTCTTTATCAATATTGTATAGATAGGGCCACGTACAAATGGCTTATCTGTCTTTGCATGCTAGGAAGATTTCAGAAAAGGCTTTGTTTAGATCCTAAACAAGTAAGAACACCTTTTGGTTGACATATTTAAATTATTTGAATGCTTGACTGGGGCAATCGCATTCTTCACTGAAAGTGCAAATATTCCTTCTATATCAGTAACCAGAATGAGGAACATTAAATAATTTGAAGCAATGCTAAAACAGATATAATATAAAAAGACAGTCTCCTGTAAACAACATAGGGTTTTTTCCTACGTTCTTCAAATTCCATATCTTGGTTTGTAATCTATATCTACAGTGAGGGGAACCATAAATGAATTACGAATGACAAGACAGTCTTACAGGGGTGATGGTTTTTCCTGAGGTACTACAACTCTGAGAAACAGCTGAAGAATAAAAAGGTGTATGTGACGTGGTAGGAGTAGGCAAAGTTAAAAACCATAATTATTCTCTAATTAAATATGCATGCAGGAGGCTTTTATTCATATCCATTCCCACAAGGTGGATTCTTGGGTGATAATTCATTGGTTCAGCTCCACCAGATTTAAAATAGATTAATGCACTCAATGCTTAATTTTAAGTCTATTTAAGTCTGTAAATGACAGAAATTTATTTGTTTGATCTAGATTGAGTTGCATTTGACCACATTAGCTGGGAACCAATTAAAATATGCTTATTTCAATGATATTTTATATTTGCCTTCCAATTCCCAAATATCATGGAGGAGTAAGCAGAAATCTATGTTGTTATTTCTAGAGTGCTATTGAAGGGAGATGAGGTACCATGGCCAGAGGGAAAATATGTTTTCTGTTTATTATGTTTAAGCAACCTCTCTTTATTTCTCCAAAATATTTTTCATAAAAGCATCTATTCTCTGAACTGTCACCATTTTTCATGTAGGCATCTTGCAGGCAAGATACATTACATTATATTTTAATTTCATTTTAAAAATAACTTTAAAATATCTTTTAAAACTACAAGTACATTTAGCATTTCATTTTCAAAAGGAAAATACTGTTTGGGGGGCATTTAATTTAGATTAAAAGTTAATTTTTGAGAAAAAATATACAGTTCAACTGCCTTAAAAATTATTCCTAATACACTTGGGACAAAAGGCTCATAATGAATGTACTAAAAGGGAAACATGCTGAAATGGCTGGCAGGTCATAAAAATGGTTTCCACTTTATTTTTTTTTTTCATGGTAGTGTTAAAGTAGTCAAAAGACGCAAAGCGAAATTAGTACTTCTGTGCGTATGGTTTAAATGGAAAGAGCCTGGAACAGCGGTGAGGGAAATCATGCTTTCGTGAGAGACAGTCTGTTCAGGCCCAGTGAAAGTAGAAATGTAAAAAGCAAATGGGAATGAAGTCTCCTAGAGATGGCTGAGATGGCCTAAGGCAGTGCTCTTTCTCCCCTACCAAAGGTCTGATGGAGGCTCTCTCTCAGAGCAGCACAGTCCCAGCTCTGAAAGAAAATGTCAGTCCCATGAAGATAACCTGCCCCATTCCATCAGAGGCTGCGGTGCTCGCAGGTGCACTTTAAGGAAGGCATGAGAAAGTCTGTGAAGGCTTTTAAAATACACATTTCTTAGAGTACTATTGTTTTATTTTAAGATGCTTTGATTTTCTCTCTACACACACAAAAAATCCCAACCCTCAAAAATAGTTATGCAGTAATAAGCAGTTTTTAAAGCAGCTTGGTGTAATTGTCATACGGAGATATAACACACAATGTCAAGAAATGTATCAGGAACATATTTTGGAGAATGAGCTTTGAAAACAAAACGCAGCTCTGTGATCACCGTTTCAAGATGGAAAGCACCAGGCAGAAGTGAAAATACTATTGCAATATAACTGTTAGAAATTATTACAAAATCAGTCTTTACTATTAGCTAGTACTCACGGTTCTGCTAGTTGGGAAGGTATGGGGGTTTTTTGGATTGCTCAGCTACAGTAATTGCTGCCAGATGGATGCAATTTTAAGATCATTATTTGTAATCCTTCCTGTGCCCTCAGTATTTTATCTTGAAACAATTGCAATTAAGATGTTCCTCAGTAGTTTTTTTGCTGAGACACATTATTTTCTTGCTCACCCAGGTTAAAATGCTACTGAATTAATCATTGTACAATTTAGCTAAGGAATATAGCTTTCTTGATACGCTGTTATTTTTAACATTTAATTAGAAAGAGTCAGAGAGCTGATTAGCAGTACAGTATGATAGCACAGATCATTAAGACTCAGATGCATACCTAAGTGCACTATCTTGTCCCACCACGTGCAGGTGGCAATTACCTGTGTAAGCAGAGCTCTCCTGGCACAAAGTGCGGCAGTACCTAAGTGAGGTGAGATTTTGACGATGGGACCTCATTTCTTTGTCAGATATGTGTGAACTGATCTGACTGAAACCCATGGGAAACACATGCACCAAGGGTAACCAGCAGTCCAGAGGACTGAAGGTGTGTCTCTAGGGATGGTTGTTTCAGATACACTTGCTCTTCACAGCTGTAAGACCAGATTTCTAACTTATAATATTATATCTACAGCATATATTCATATAAAGCCCAGATGTGATTCTATGAGGTGAAAAAAGAGCCAGGGTGCCTTTGGCTTCCTCCTGCTCTTAACACTGGCCATTTTTGCATAAACTCCCTAATCCCATGACAGTGATGTGACTGGACAACTTTCCCAGCCAGACACCAGATCGAGCTGCTGCTGCTAAACCGTCATCAATATACAGAAATTATTGACCAAAAATGGTCTCAGCGTTATAGATGGATGTAGTAGGATTTTAGTCTAGCAATATACCCTGTGTTGTTTCAGCTGTAAAAACTATTTGTAAATGTTGACCAACTAATAGCCATTACACAGCTATACCCAATTCAAATTACATTTCATTATTTCATTCACTAGAAAGATTTCTACCAACTAGACAAGGAATTGGATCAGACTATAGATCTTTGATAAAATCGTGTGTTACAGAAACTAACAATTTGCTGGGTGTAGTCCAAGAAAAACTGATTTCCAAGCATGTTGACAAATACTCTTTCAACTCTATGCCCTCTGAGCTTACCATTTTGGAGTCCTTTTTCACTTTCTCCATACAGTCTGTTTCTTATAAAAATGATTATTACTGTTTGGTAGAGAAAAAGGGTGATAGAGGCATGTACAGCTGAAGGAAAAACCCTTTGTTAACCATTATTTCCTATTTCTGCCTAACACTGAAAAAATGGGAATAATTAAAGTTTAGTCCCCACATACTTTCATTTTTATTTTGATTTCTTTATGATTTCTTTTCTGTACTCTACCTTGGGCACAGAAGTTTAACAATTGTTTTGCAGAAGTATAATGCAACAAAAGAAAACCCAATTCCAAATCTCCTCAAGTAACAACTCGGATGCCCCATGCTGAAGGACTTTGCTAGACACAATGCATCTCATCAGTGGAAAAAATTACTCAGTGGGAAATAGATTCTGATCTAATTAAAAGAGCTGGCAAAGGAGAAATAACCATGCTCCTTATTCATCTGCAAAACTATCCTAACAGGCTTCAGGTTAGGGCTTGTAATGGTTCGTCCCAGCTGTTATCTCTTTCATGACTCATCCAAAGAATATGAGCAGGCAAGAGCTGGAGCCTGGACTCTGCCTTTTTCTACAGTGTATTGGATGCCCAAAATGGGAGCAGATACTGGTCCTGAGGTTCTCGAGTGCTACTTTCTGGGTTGGCATTTTTCCTAGTTACTGCAGCAGAATAAATCCCTATCATGCATGAGTTACACAATCTGTCAGTCCACTTAAAATGTACAGGCTTGTTCTAACCCTCGTTCAGGCCATGCTCCCATTTAGGGAAAGGTGAGCTGCGTGAATCTACATGATGGAGGCTGTAATGAGTCTGATTCAGCAAAGCCCTTTAGTGCATATTTAGCTGCACATGTGTTAGGTTCATCCTCATTCAGGAGAGCGTTATTCATAAGGTGAATTTTGAACACACACTTGAGTGCTGTACTGTATGAGGGCTATTACTAAGACACCTTCTAACCTTTATTACTCAAATGTGCTGCAGGATTCTTAAAAATGATGACAGATCTATAATGTACTGAGGTTCTAGTTAGACACTCATTTCATGGCATTTTAGGTTTGAGAATGCTTTATTACAGCCTGTACTGTAAGAAAATATTTTGACTGCATTCAGATTGGAAGGGTTTAATTGAATCTCCATTTAATGGACTTCTGCGGAATATGAAACTTACTTACCCCACAAAGTGAAGGCCAGAGACTGAAAGATGGCAGAATGTCAGAAGGGTTATGTAAGTCATGCAATTCAAAGAGCACTTTAATTTACTATCCTGCAGAGACTGTTTATACATTCTGTTTATATAGCAAGACAGTAATGATGTTATCTCACTTTTACTTTGTTTTGAACATCCAAGGTTAATGTATTAAAGCAAAAAAAAGGTGACTAAGTCAGGATTTTTCCTGGGCATTACATTGAATGAATTCTATGGAATAAAGATTTGTGTTCCTCTCTTTATTTCAGATCAGTATGCTTAGTGTTAATCCCAACCAGCAGGGTAAATGGGTGAAGACTTCTTACAAGCAGAGACAACATAAATGTCATTTGAAAACTGCTCAGTTTATTTCAGAGGACAAGATGAAAATGAGATGTGTTCAGAAGATGTCAGTGAGATCCTTGTGGCATAGCTGGTGCTAGGAACTGTATCTGGTAACTTTTGTATGCTTGCACCTAGTATGGTAGTCCATACTTAAACTGCAATAGCTTCAAGACTGTAGGCAGATTTCAGAAATTGTCTGAAGAAAATGCTCACTGTCTCAGTAGATTTAATGATTACTGAGTAGAGTATAAGAAAGCACTGCATAGCAATGGCTTTTTAAATTTGTAGAGCTGCTATAAGCATGCTATATACCTCTACAAAACCTCTCCATAGCTTCACAGCTTCAGGAGTGGAGCTATGAGATGTACTATAGAGCTATGGAATAACTTGTCTAGTAGTTCAGAGTGAGAGTGAGAAATTCAAAGTGCCTCTATTTAGTGTATTACTGCAGATGACCTTCTTGGCAATCATCTAGGCAAAGGTCCTAGATAGAACTTTTCTTTCTAACTTAGATCAAGAGGTAGTGTGAAAATCATCCTGTCCTGTCCTGATTTCTTCAGAGCATCCTCTCCTACTAAGGAACCTTAAGAGGTGCTAAGATGTGGATTGTAATTATACACATCAGACAGAGAGAAGCTGGAGATTTCGACAAGGACTCACTCCTTCAGTATAAGACCCCATCCCAGCCTCAGTTTCTCATAAACAACATACATAATGCTTAAGTCATCACTTTGCTCAGGGGAGATTATTTGGTCAGACAAGGGACTTAATGGATCAACATGAATCTCTGTTCCTGCTGATGCACAGGTTAGAGTATGCAAAGCAGTTTTTGCCCCAACACTTTTTAAGTCACAGCCCCTTGGCACCAAAACAAAAAGTCCTCAACAAGGTTCTTCTTAATTTTCTATGCCACGCTACTTATACTTTTCCCTTCTTGTGGAAGGAATGGCATTATGTGACCCTTCTCTTCCACTCACATATTCAAGATATTCATGTGTAAGGGCTTGGGTTTGTAGCAAGTCCGTGCATACTTGCAAGGATAAACAAGTGACAAGACCCCGCATTACTTTCTAAACACTCTCACTTGCCATCCCCTTCACGTCCTACTGAACTGTCCCATCTTCTCTCTCACAGCCCTAGCCCACCAAAGTAACCACAGATTCCTCCTAAATTCCTTTACCCCCAGGAGCACTGCTGACACTTCCCAGCCCTGTCAGTCCCCACTAATCCCTCTCCATTCTCCTCCTCACCCTTTTCCAACAAGCTACGCTGTCATCATCACAAAATTGCATTTGCTATCCCCAAAATAAGGACAAAAGTGGGTAGAAGAATGTAACACTTGCCTAGATTGTTAAGAAGACAAGTATTGGCTTTGTTTTCCATCCTCATGGAAACAAACGCAACAGGTTCCATCAAAATGTTCTCCCCCTCCGGCTTTTAGCATAAAACAACAGCTCGTCTCAGAATGATAAGTTTCTGGCCTCCGGTCTTGTCAGTCCTGAGCCCTCTTTGCATCTGACCCCCAAAAGCAGATAGCTCCAAGCCTTTTTTCTCCATGGTAGGGAGAACTTTTTCTTCATTTTTCTTTAATCCTGAATCCCATGGAAATGTCATGTCAAGACCATTTTTCCGTACATCTAGATCTTACTCGGCAGGGTACAATCCTAGACAGATACCATCTCCAGAAACCCCCCCTTTAACAGCTTAAATCACTTCCTCCTACTAAGCAGGGAGAGCTCCTTCTCAAAGGAAATTGTGCTAACAGGCCATCACCGGCCCTAACCACTTTGGAAAGTGTCTACAGTTGAACTCTCCTATGTCCCTAGTAAACAGCCTGTCCATCCTGTGAAAGAAGGTAAATATTTTAATGATCGTCTGATAAATATATAATTACTTCATACACAGTGTTTGACCATACAGTTCAAAACAGTTCCTAGAGCAACCAGTTTTCCATTCTGCCCCAGATTCCCTAGTGGGTGGCATTTCCTTTTAGTGAATCAGAGTTGATAGGTCTACAAAACTCATCCTGTGAGTTACCGAATGTCATTTCATCTAATTTATATCCCCCGGATCTCTGTGACAGCTTGTTTAGCATGGCACTACTGCACCAAGAAATGCACAGGAACTGTTTTACAAGTATCAAATTCATGTTAGTAACGGAGGAGTACTTGTTTTCATTGGACATTTCAGTGCTGTATATTATACTCATGAACAGAACTGCTGGGTGAACATGGATCTGCAGATGTGTCCCAGGGTCTTCACTGGCAAGGAATTATCTGCTGTAGAGGCGGGGAATCACAGTTCCTGTCTTTTTGGATGATCATCCTTTCCTGCAGTTTCCACAGAAACCATATTAGTGTAGAGTGTTTATTTAACAGGACATTGATGTTGGATGAAAGAGACCTTCTCAGTTCAGCTACAGACTTTATGTACGATGTTAGACAAGTCACTTTAAAGATTCTGTGATTCATAACCTCGTCTGTAACATGGGCATAAGTAATTTCACATGCACTCTTAATTAATGTTTTGATAAATAGCAGGAGACTGAAGGAGAATCCTTCTCCCATCTGATCAAGCTAGTAAAAGGTGCCTTGAGGGGAACAGACTTTCTTACAGTTCTAGACAAAAGGGCATAGTTAAGAATAAATCCAAGGAAAAATAATTTATACCCACTTTTAACTTGGGCTATATAGAGTCCATCCAATTTTCACTACCCAAGCCAAAGCTGAGAACATGTGAAATTTTCCATCCAACATCAATGACTGTCACAAATCCTCTAGCTTCTCTTGAATGAAAACATATGCCAACTAGTTTTAGAATATGTCATCAGGTTTTTTGTGTGTTATAAGCCAATGCCTTAATGACTTGGTCCAAGAAAAACAACTGAGACCTAAGAACCTTAACAGCCACATAAGTGCCACAGATCTCAGCTTTGCTGGGGATGAGCTACTCATTCAGCAGAAAGTTTGTCTGAGTATTGAATTTTAAACAGACAAAATCAATGACAGTCCCTTATCCTCTCCCATACAAGATTCTGATGGGGTTTGCTTCCCATTTTAAAACATTAGTGCATGCTAATTTAGAGTATGAACAAACTAAGGAGTAAAATGTACTAAAAGCTGATTTTGCACAAAAAAAGAGGGAATGTTCTAAAGGCTGTTTTGTACACATTTTGATAGATAGGATGCAATTGATACAGCTGGTTTTAGAATGAAATCAATAGGCATCTCTTTGTAGAACCCAAGGCACTGTATCACTGCAAACACTTAAAAGGCATTTGTTAGAGTGCTGCTTTCCATTGCTTTCTCTTCAGTCAAACTTAGTTGAGGGGTGACAAAACAGTGTGAAGAGATGGAATCTGCAAAGTAAGGTGAAGGCAGGTGCCTGTGAAAAGAAGAAGGCTTGCAAGCTGCCCTTGAGGCTGAATTTTTCCATTTCCTAAAGAATGTCCTGGTAGATGTCATTTAGTCTACGTTATTTATTCCAAGATAGCTCAACAGATATTCCTTGGGACTGGCTAGAAAATAAATCCACAAGGTAAAAGAGTAATCCATCTTCCAAGATCATGCAAATTTCTGTTTATTTGCCCAAGACTGCTACCTTATACCTGCATATTAGTAACACCTATGTTTAGGGAGTGAGTACCTCCTCTCTTGGAACTGCACCAACTTACTTCTCATCTTCTAAGCAGCCATAGGATGGCTGTACAGTTTCCATTTTATTCATAATTTACCTAGGCTGAATTGGATTCAATGGCCTGAATTCTGATTTAATGCTATAGGCCCAGTTCTTATTCACAATAAAGATCTTTACAGTGTTGTTTTAGAGAAGCATGGAATTAGGGAATAAATAAATTCAACCACTTTAACAGTATGTATTCAGCTATGAATGCATGCTCAAAAGTGTTACATAGAACTGGTCATTTCCAGTGGAGAAGGTATCACCTTCTCAGTGTCTCTCCTTTTGGTCATCAGAGGTGTGTAAGAGGGACTTAGCATAAACAAATCTTTGTAGTCTGATTTCTATTTCTTCATTGCCAGTACTATGTCATTCAATTACCCTTCATCCCACCGCGTGACTAGAATTTTTTTTGTCATGAACCATTTTTAAAGTCTCCAATGATAAAAAAGGGGAAAAAAAAATTCCTTCAAAGAAGTCAAGAAGAGTAAGATTGATGACTTTTGTTCATGAATCCAACATTTTAAATTAAAAAATCCAATGCCCTCATGACTCTAGTTAATTGTACTTTGGAGATGGGATTTCAGTATTTAACTTTCTGCAGTCATAATGAAAACTTGCCTGTACATTGAATGATTTTTTATTTTTTTCCCCTAGTATTTCGTCATAATCATTTTGTTATGGGAATCACAAATACAGGAAACGTTTCAAAACCAGCCAGCTGAGACAGCAAGCAGTTAAATAACTCTGGAAAAGAGTGCCTTAATGCTGCAAAGATGTTAGCATGTGCTGAAATGTATGCATGAATAGTCCCATGTGTAAAGTTAATTGCCTAGATCAGCACATAATGATGATGCAGCACCATAGTACAAATAAACTAAAGTGATTACATGGACAAAGACTGTATCTTTTAATTTTAAAAATATAATGATTAGAATATTACATTTCCTTCCTGTCTTTATTTGAAAGGGTGCAAGCCAGAGATAACTCACGCAGCTCCTCCTGGGCAGTCTTATTTACTCTGACTGAGGTCTTGCTTAGCTCTTCACGTCTCTGCAGCCTGCAGATTAGAAAGCAGGCACCCAGAGCACTTCCTCTCCTGCCATTGGACTCCAGTTTTATATCCCTGTTTTAATAACTGTCGCATGAAGTGATCTCCATCTAGGACGCACTTTTCACAAGGTCTTTTTCCCACCATCTTTCTGATAGCTTATTATGACTGAAGTGGAAATGTTACATAAAACAAGCTGTTTATGGAAATCTTATTTCTGTCACATGAGCTCTACCCTGATATGATAGGCGCTCTATTTGGCTGCAAGTATTAAATATATTAATTATATCTGTCATTATGCAATTCCCCTTTTACCACCACTGGTTTTTATACTCCTGGTAAAATATACTCCGAGCAGTAAAATCATTGCACCTTAGCACACTTTAACGTTCATAACAATCTGACATAATAAGGATACTGTCATTGCAGAAACACCTTCCTACACCCATGTGGGTACTTGAAAAATCTGTGCTTTCTCCATCCTCCTACATAAATATAGTAGCTTAGGAACTTTTCTGCTGTGCCTTGATTTTTAATGATAAGAGATGTCAGGTACCATTTAAAACATAAGAGATGAAAAGGGGACAATTCAGCTTTCCTTCAGATGTAGTCACCTGTTCTGCTTCTGTGAAGTGGGAAAAGTGTGAGGAAATATGAAACAGATGAAGTTTTAAACTAGAAAGCATTAAGATCCTGTCTCAGGACCCTTTTCTTCCACTCCTGGATACCTAAAGAACATGAACAGCTTAAGGTGACAGACTTTGATGCCAGTCTAACTCCACTCACAGCAATTAAGTATGCAAGACTTCTACAAATGAGATCTAAACTCTGGCCTGTAATGGCGGACCTAATCTTCTCAAGCATATGTAATAACTACGTACAGCTGGTTCTCTTGCACTTTAGCAAGTGCTTATGACAGTGGTTCCATGGCTGCCTTCTCAAAACACAAGACACAGGTTTTGGAGCCCAAAGAAAAAGTTCAGTCAGGACCTTGCTAATCTTATGCTCTTGCCTCCAAATTGCACCATCAAAATAATGGCTCAGTCTAGACTGCCCTTCAGGATGCTGACGCCTGAGTGTAGTAGGATTTCTACACAGGTTAAGAATTCTAGATTTTTGCATGCAAGGAAAAAAAATTCATATATGTTTTGTTTAGAATAAAAAAATTAGCACGTATATAGAGAAAATTAGCTAAATCCTGGAGGATGCTGACGATTTTGAATCATGAACTAGATTTGGGGTATGTAATTGTGTAAGCAGTGCTTTTGCCCCATTGCTAAGGTAAACGTTCAAAGGTTGGTGATCCATATTTAGGAGAGCCGAGGTGCTAGGTTGAGTGTTGGAGTGTTACCATGTCGTGTGCCACATCCGGGTTGCAAAACTGCAGTCCGAGTGGCGAAGCATTCCCTGTATCTGAGCCACAGGAATAAAGGTTGGTACCAAGCAATCCAGTACGGCTCAAGTAGCAGCTCTGGATCTCTCGTTATGTTTTGCTCTGCTGCTCATTTGTTCTAGGACTGACACAGTTCTGGCCGTTGTCAGAGTGACAGGAATGGCTACGACGGTGTTTTGGAAGAGACCAGAGAGTTTTGCAGTGGCGAGACATGATGGACTCCAGCCCTTTTACTACTACAAGAGGAAGACGGACTTCCTCCTGAATTTTGACGGCAGCCACCTGGGAGGGGGGAGGCCTGCGCACACCCCACCGAGGGGGCTCGCCTTTTGGGGAAGCGTTGCGGGGCGGCAGCCCGCGGCTGGCATCGCCAGGGCTCTCCGCCTCCTGCCGCCGGCCCGGTCGGGCGCAGGACGGAGGAGGTGTGCGAGCCGGGGTGCGGGGGGAGGACCGGGGGAAGGTGCCGTGCCTTGTGGCCCTGGGGCGGGGCTGCCGTAGCGCCTCGACCGTGCATTGGGTCTAGATTCATACATAAATATAGCCGGGGTGGGCTCGCCACACTCCTCTCCCCCCCAGGAAGAGA